>NC_029789.2:106966127-106994286 GCF_000816755.2 Arachis ipaensis
GAGCGCACAGTAGGTAGGGACGGTTTTCGGTTTGTATTCAAAAGAAAAAGAAAGAGGGTATACAATATTTTGTTTTATGACCTTTTGAAGTGATATTGTCAGCCGAGTTAGAGAGAAAGAGTCCATTGCATCTGTTTTAAGTGGAGTTGAGAGAGAAATTGTCGTTTGTTGACATATTTGGTTTGAGAAGCTCCAGATTATGCTTCTTATTCGGCTCTATCTCAAAAATAAATGTTCTTTTCTTAGAAGCTTAGAGTTTTGTTTGTTTGCATAGATTTTGGCAACATGCATCACTTTTACACTATGAGAAAGGGGCGCAAGCTAAGGATATATATACCAATTGGGATGACTATGCAGAACAGGTTCTAGGGTACAAGAACAATGAATATAAAAGCTTTTATTCTTTAAAGAAAACTGTAGAGTATGTGATGGACGGAGAGTGTTCTAGGAAAAGGGGGAGCTCATAACCTTTTCTGTAAGCTCCCTCCTATGCAAGTCCTCTATCACATCAAGTTTTAAAGTTGAACGTACTGAGATCATAGAGTTATTTTTTATATTGATTAGTGTGAGGTTGTTGAGAAAGAAACAAGTCTACTATTCTAAATGCTTAAAGGGTGGATAATACCTCTGTGTTATTCCCTGAGGACTTTATATATCTAATAAATGCAAAATTCTTGGCCTGAATGGTTGATAAGAAATAGTTGTGGTACAAAAAAATTTGATCATACTTTTGTAAAACTTATCTCTAAGTTATTGCAAAATTAACTTGTTAAAAAGGTCTTTCCAGAATCTTTTTTGAGAAAGATTTCACATGCAATTACTATAAGAAGGGAAAACAGATCAAAGCTTTATTTTAAAGCATTATTGATATGAATACTTCTAGGCCTCTTAAGCTCTTACATCTTGATCTATTTGGTGCTACCAAAATAACAAGTATGAGTTGTAAAAAATATGCCTTTAGATGTTTTAATTGCTTTTGATTTAGATGTCTAATCTCAATAAATTTACCCCTAATGTGGATTTAGGTTTCTTAATCCTTCATGGCGGAAGTTTTTACTTTTCGAGGAGAGTACTTATGGCACTTCTCTCTAGTTGCCCTATCACCTCTTATAATTTTGACTTTTTCTCATCAGTGATGAACTTCATCACTAGTAACGAGGATCACATTG
This sequence comes from Arachis ipaensis, assembly GCF_000816755.2. Lineage (NCBI taxonomy): Eukaryota > Viridiplantae > Streptophyta > Magnoliopsida > Fabales > Fabaceae > Arachis > Arachis ipaensis. Next base: position 106,967,297 of record NC_029789.2, read on the forward strand.
TACACGGAGTCGTATTCCACAAATAGAGTATCTATCCTAGGTTATGCTCCCTTCAAAAAAATTAATGTGCTCGTCATTGTAGGTCTATATGTCACTCTCTGCTAGGATTAACGCGTTGAAGCATAGCTAGAAGATGATGTCTTTAGAACTTCCTTGGTCTTTAAACATCTTGTGTATACTTGCATCTATCACATGGTGGCTTCGATCATGAGTAGCTAATTGTTGTTCCTTGTATCTTACTAAGCTCAGAGGCTAATAATGTTATGTCTGTAAGGGACTTGTTCTTTAAAGTTCTAGGCATGGTCTCTACTTGGAGGCATTAGTGTCGCTTCTTTCTCCTTTCCCTTTTTCAAGTTGCATTGTAGTCTTCAAGGGACCTTCCAGATATCATAGTAATCTTGTGATTCTTTTTGTATAACTAGTTCATCATCTAAAAGGGGATTCCTCTTTAATAATTCTCTTCTTGGTGTTTCCTTTAATTTTCTCTCCTTTTTGTGTTTAGTCACATATTCCTGGGACCTTCCATTTTTAAGGGCCTACTCCACTCAATATGGGAGGTCCTTGACATCTTTCGAGCCATGTCCGTTAACCAAATTATACATGCAATAAAATTATTTATTATGGGAGGCCTGGAGTGTAAGCTTCTGATAAGACATTTAATGGCATGTTAATGGCATGACGGGTCTCCCTTGTGGATCCTTGATCCCTTTTTATCTATCTTTTGTGAGGTTAAATTTCTTTAGAAACTCCTTTTGACCTTGCTCGATTATTACTGCTTGCTGGCCATCTTCCTATTGTAGGTAGTTAGTTATATGCACGACTTTGAATGTCGCTCATAGTGAGAAGTGGTCTCTTATTAATGCTCGTTTGAAAATGTGTCTTCCTATAGCCCTTTCATCAACGCCATAAGCATTGACATGATCAAAGATCTTCTATTTTGGGTGTATTCTGTATAAAAGTGGTCTAGATAATGGCACATGAATTCATCAGGATTTTTGCACCATGAAGTATAGGTTGAGAAAGTTCCTTCTAGTGCATAAGTTGTTTAGAAAATGTTGTAACACGTCTGGATGGGGGATGCATTTAGGGGAGCACATCCAACCACGTTAGAACAGCTTCCTTGAGGGTTATGGGAAAGACCTTGCATTATAGGCCATTCGAAACTTCTACCAAGATCATGTGATTCATGAAAGCATCTAGGTGATGTCTCACGTTTGTATTTCCATCATTCGCATCCACGTTAGTAGGATGTAGAACCTCTTTGACATCTCTCTACTAACATATCCGCAGAGAATAGGTGCAGCTCCCGACTTCTGCTCCTGCTGTCTGCCTTTGGCATTTTTTTGTTGCCTTGACGTGTGAGTAGGCATCCTCTATTTTAGAGGAGGAGTATCCTAGGACATTAGGTTGAGCTCGTTAGTAAGACTGCTCTTATGTGTCGCTCTGCGTGCACGAGTAGGAGTGTTCTTAGTACTATATAGTGCTTGCATTCTCTATGTGGGTAGTGTGCCAAGATCCGTGTCAGCTTTCAGAGAAGTTCCTCGGGGCTCCATGCTTCATCTTTCTAAATCGATAAGTTATGTTACTAGTTTTGCAATATGCTAGTTGTGGCTTTTTTCAAATAGTGGATCCTATCATTTCGAGTAATCGCCTCCTTGATGGGGATGTTCTTTTATGGCTAAGGATTTTCACCAGTTCTTTCTAAGATCACTAGGTGATCAATGGTTTGGGATTAGTTTTGAAAGCTACTCAATGCCATAATAGGAGAAAAAGGTGAGGGGAAGAAGTTTTCGGGTAAGTTTGTGTCTAAAGTAATTCGCTTAGAAACGTCAAATGAAAGTCTCCACAAATAGTGTCAGTGTTAAAGTTTGGCTGTGATGAGGGATAAATGCCGGTTAGGAATTGACCAAAGGATTTTTTTTCAATTCAAAGTCACAAAGTATAGTCCTAACCTACGAGATACCCCTAATCAAAGTTTACAAGAGGATGTCACAACAATGAAATCATTAACCGGGAGTAGAATTTCAGGTCGTTCTTCTAAAGACTTGCACTAGAATGCACATTGTTGGTTAGGAATTTTGGGGTTTTGGTTTGCTTATGGAAGAAGTAAATGACAAGTATGTAAAAGCAACAAACAACAAACAATTAAATTGAGACAACTAGAAATAACAATCAAGCATTACTAACTAGCAAACATTCATCAAAATAACTACAACTAAAAGTATATGTGAATAGAATATATGAAATTAGAGTAAAAGAACTAGGGAATCAAAGCTAGCAAAAGTGAATGATAATCAATCAATATAAAGATCTTAGTTAGGGGAGAGAATTAGAGTTCCTATCCTCATTGTCATCATCAATTGTGATGGGAATTATCTATTACTTCCACTTAGTTATCCTCTAGCAAATGAAGGAAAGCCAAGTGGGTACAATTAACTTGAGTTCACAAGTCCTAGTCAACTCCTAGTGAAAGACTAGCTTTAGTGAAATTTAAACTAACTAGCAACTTCCAATATTCAATCAACCATAGGCTTTGACAATTCAAGAGTTTCCAATACTCAACCCCAAAGCCAATAGTAGAAATCTACTCCATAATCATAAAATGCATTTTCACAAACACCTTATGTGCACTAAATGAAGACATCATAAAATTGGAAAATAAATCTAAATCAAAAGTACCCACTAGCAATAATTGATGGATATTTTGGAAAACAAATTCCAACATCCAAAACTCACCGGCAAGTGTACCGGGTCGCATCAAGTAATAATAACTCACATGAGTGAGGTCGATCCCACAGGGATTGAAGGATTAAGCAATTTTAGTTTAGTGGTTGATTTAGTCAAGCAAATCAAGTGTTGATTTGAGTGGTTTGTGATTGACAGAAGCTAAATTGCATAAAATGTAAAGGAAGAGGGAAGAATTGTAGTAAATCAAAGAGAACAGAAAGTAAAAGTGCTGAATCTTAAAGAACAAGTAAATTAAATTGCAGAAGCTTAGATTGCAAGAAATGTAAATGACTGAATCTTAAAGTGCAAGAAAGGTAAATTGCTTGAATTATAAAAGGAATTGGGAGCTGGGATTGCAGCAAATTAAACAAGCAGAAATAAATTGCAATAAACAGAAGAGCAAAAGATGAATTGAATTTAAGTAGATCTCAAACAGAAGAGTAAAAATACTTGAAGAATTAAAAACAGAAAGTAAATGGAGCTCAATTGCAGAAATTAAAAGAGAGATTGAAGATCTCAGGAGTGGAAGAGACTAGAAAACAAGTCTAGATCTTAAATCCTTCCTTGATCCAACAAGAACAATTGCAAAAGAAAATGGAAAAGTAAATTGCAGAAGAAGTAGAAGAGTGAAAGCAATAAATAGAATTTGAAATGTAAATCAAAGTTTCTTAGAATTATGCAGAAAGATAAAACAAGAGATCTCAAGGTGAGATTGAAACAGAAATTCTTCAATTCTTCACCCAAGATCCAAAACGAGAAGTAAAGAGTGCTCAAGCAAGAACAAGGAAGAAGAGAGATCAATTCTCCTTCCAAATTCTCAGAAATCCAAATTCAAAGTAAAAACTCTCAAAATTACAAAAATGAAAATTCTCAAAGAAGCAAAAGGTTTTTTTCTAAATCAAACTAACACTTATTTATACACTTCCTAATTTAGATCTAAGAATTTGGGTGGGCTCTAAAATTTGGTGAAGAAATGAATTAATTTGGATTTTTAATGGATTTTTGGCCCATAGTGCACCTCCCAAGGGATGGCTCAGTTCAAATACCAAACTGAGCGCCCAATGTTGCCTTGTGTTGCCCAATTTGGTGCGCCAGCCCCCTGTCCGTGTTGCATTATACTAGAGCTCAGTTGGAAAATTGAACTGAGCTCTATGTCTTACCTTGGGTGTGTCAAGCATGCGTCCTAGCTCCCTGGCCGTGTCAATTGCGCGCATGGATCCTTCCTTAGTGTGCTTCTTGTTGCGCCAAAGTGTGGGGATGGGGGGAGAGTAGCGCTCAGTTGGGAAAACCAACTGAGCTCCCCATTGTAGCGCCTTGCTTTGGGCTTCAAGCTCCCAAGTTCGACTCTTGGTGGAAGCAATTCGGATGCTAATTTCCTTGGAATAGTGGATTGCTCCTTCCTTGCCTTTCATGAAGCTCCTTGGTTCGAACCTTGGGAGAGCCATCTTAGCTCATTTTCTTTGCACCAAGAGTAGCGCTCCTCCCTTGTTCTCCATGGAGTTCCCAGGTTTGAATCCTAGCCAACTCACTTTGGCTTATTTTCCTTGCAAGCTTGGTAGTGTGAGGTTCCTTGTTCGAACCTTGAAGAAGGCTTTTTGGCCATTTTCTCTTATTTTCCTTGCAAGGAGCATTCCTTGCTTTCCTTGGGTCATGAGTTCGAGAACTTGTGGCTTCACTCCTTGGAATTTTGCTTTGAATTAATTTTGGAGAACCCCCGATAAAGCTCACTTAGTGAACTGAGCTTTATGTCTTTGCCTTGCCTTCTTTGGTGCTCAGTTAACTAAGTGAACTGAGCTTTGTGCCTTGCTTTCTCCTTTTATTCTTTGTGAAGCTCGGTTCACTCACTCAACTTGGCTTCCATCCTTCCTTGATGATGCCACGCTTTTATTTTCCTTTGGACACGCTCCTTAGGCCACGCTTTTCTTATTTTCGTCTTTCTTCACCTACAAGTAATCAAAACAACCAATCAAAGTATCACCAAATTCACAAAGTTTACAATTCATTCATAATTCAATTAATTTTTGCTTAAACCTCATGATTTTGTATCAATTAAAGGGTGGTTGGTTGATTCAACAAAACATGCAATTCCACTCCAAATTACTTACTTACAATGCAAGAAAGTGCATAAAACCTAATAAAAACAAAGAAAAAGACTAGTAAAACTAGGCTAAGATGACTTGTCATCACAACACCAAACTTAAAACTTGCTTGTCCCCAAGCAAGCATTAAACATAAGAGAAGATAGAATGAAATGGAGAAGTATGCATGTCCTTATTTAGCAAATAGTTGAACTTGGTTCATGGGATTTCATGCAGATCAATAGTAGCTCATTTATTATTTGCTGTTAAACAAACAATGTTTCTTCAAAGATTCACGTAGGTTACTGCTACAATGCCTTACTTTTTGCTTACTTCCCTTGTTAGCTTTTTCCTTCTTTCTTTTGCATTAGAGAGCTTATTACTTATTGAAGGCTTGGTGGCAAATGTTGCAGCAGCCTTTGGCTTAAGTATACTCAACATTCCTTCACCACAGACACATGGCTCACCTTTTTCTTCCTAGGATCATTGATGCCCAGCATCTCTTTGGATAACTAAGTGTTTTGTAGCTGGGTTGCTCTTTATTGTGGACTTTCAGTTGGCAATCCCAAATCAGTTGATCTAAGTGGCCAAGTTTTGAAATACTCCTTAGAACTTACTTGTCCAAGCATATCCTAGTACAAAAATACCACAGGCATGTGTCCTAGGGTCCAAGCTATTGGTGTCTAGCCTTATTGTTTGTTTCTTTGCCACTTTTTGGCTTTTCTATTTCTTTTTCTTTCTATTTTGGTTCATTTTCAAGGGATTCTTTATTAATTCAAGACTTCATAGCAGCAAACTAGTTTAGGCTTCAAGGAGCATGTCATTATGCAGCATTTATTTTGTGAGCTAACAGTTGAATCAAACATATACCACCACTAACTTTCATTCTAACTTTTGCAACATTGAACAATTACTTTTCTAAATCAAACATCTCTCTTTTATTCAAACAGCAAGGGGAACAAAAAAAAATTCTCAAGCTAATGAAGGATGACAATTATTATGCAGATAGTTTATTCTAGCAAAATTATGCATATAGCTTTCTTTAGCATGTACTTCTACTTGCAACTAAATGAACATTCTAGCCAGACATGAAGGAATCCCTAAATTAAAGCATTTCATAACAACAAGGATCAAGTATAGATACAACCTGTTGGGTTGCAGTTTTTCATTCTTCCTTCTGTTATGCTCCTTCTGCATCATAATGCAAATGTTCTTTCATTTGTTGGCTGTTTTCCTGCATACTCCTCAAACGTTGCTTGCTTTTCAAGCTCTTTAGGTATCTGGTTAATCTGCAAAGCTTATTTGTGGGCTTTTGAACTTTACTTTGGTGTGTGAACACCAAACTTAGTTCCTTGCCAATGTTTCTCATGCAACGATTTAACTATCTGTGAAATCCTTTTTCCTAGCTAAAGGTAATAAAACTAAAAACTATGAAACAACAAATAGTTAACTATTTTATCTAAATGTTTGAAGCTAGCATTATGCAAAAAGTGAGAATGCATTTTATGATGAGATTTTGGTGGAACACCAAACTTAGAATCCTTCATTCTCCCTTATATTGTTTTGGTGTGCAACACCAAACTTAGCTTCTTGCAATATAGATAAAGCTATTTAACCTTTTTATTAAAATAGTTATGAGAAGAAAACTACCTCAGGTTGGGTTGCCTCCCAACAAGCACTTCTTTATTGTCATTAGCTTGACATCCTTCATTCTTGCTTAGCTCAGGTTCTGAACCTCTTTTTCCTTGTCCCATTGCCCTCCTAAGTAAGGCTTTGCTCTGTGCCCGTTTGCTGTGAAATGACTTTGTGTAGCTTCATCTAGCAACTCAAGACTTCCATAAGGAAAAACCTTTGTCACTAAATATGGGCCAGTCCATTTGGACTTGAGCTTGCCAGGAAAAATCTTGAGCCGTGAATTGTACAGGAGTACTTGTTGTCCTGGTTTGAACTCTTTCTTTAAAATCTTCCTGTCATGCCACCTTTTGGCTCTTTCCTTGTATGTTTTAGCATTTTCATAGGCTTCTAGCCTAAATTCATCCAACTCATTTAATTGTAGCAACCTTTTCTCCCCTGCTGCCTGAGAATCAAGGTTGAGGAGTTTAGTAGCCCAAAAAGCTTTGTGTTCAAGCTCTACAGGGAGATGGCATGATTTTCCATACAATAGCTGAAAGGGGGACTTTCCAATGGGAGTTTTGAAAGTTGTCCTGTATGCCCAGAGTGCATCTTCTAGCTTCCTAGCCCAATCTTTTCTTGTGCTTCCCACTGTTTTCTCCAAGATCTTCTTCAACTCCCTATTTTCTAATTCAGCCTGGCCATTAGTTTGAGGGTGGTATGGTGTGGCTACTTTATGGATTACTCCATATTTGTGGAGGAGTTTCTCCATCTGTTTGTTGCAGAAATAACCACCACCATTGCTAATAAGACCCTTGGGCACTCCATATCTAGTGAAAATGTGCTTCTTAAGGAATTGAAAGACAATCTGTGCATCACAGGTGGTTGTGGCTATGGCTTCCACCCACTTTGAGACATACTCCACTGCCACCAAGATGTATCTGAAAGAGTAGGAAGGAGGAAAGGGTCCCATGAAATCAATGCCCCATAAGTCAAATAGTTCCACTTCCAGGATGAAATTTTGAGGCATCTCATTCCTTCTTGTCAATCCTCCAGCTCTTTGGCATTCATTGCATTGGTGAATAAACTCTCTGGCATCCTTAAAGATAGTTGGCCAATAGAAGCCACTCTGCAGTACCTATGCAGCCGTTCTCTCTGGTTCAAAGTGTCCACCGTATGCTAAACCATGACAATGCCACAATATGTCCTTCATTTCATTCTCAGGGACACACCTCCTAATCATTCCATCAGAGCATCTCTTGAATAAAAAAGGTTCATCCCACAAGAACTTCCTTGCTTCATTGAGTAGCTTCTTCACTTGTTGCTTGGAAAATTCTTGAGGTATTTTTCTTCCTACTTTGAAATTTGCTATGTCAGCAAACCAAGGTCTTTGTTGAACTTGGAAAAGGTGCTCATCAGGAAAATTCTCATTTACTTGCTGTGGTCTATCTTGCTTGGCTTCTTGTGGCACTCTTGATAAATGATCTGCTACTTGATTTTCACTTCCTTTTCTATCTCTCACTTCAATATCAAATTCTTGTAGCAGCAGCACCACCTAATAAGCCTTGACTTTGAATCCTGTTTAGACATTAAATACTTGAGAGCAGCATGGTCAGTATACACTATAACCTTTGAACCAATCAAGTATTGCCTAAACTTATCAAATGCATATACAATTGCTAAAAGTTCTTTCTCAGTGGTGGTATAATTTTTCTGTGTTTCATTCAACACCTTGCTGGCATAATATATTACATGATGTAATTTGTCTTTCTTTTGCCCCAGCACAGTACCAATAGCAAGGTTACTTATATCACACATAAGTTCAAAAGGTAAATTCCAATCATGGGGTGTGATGATTGGTGCTGTAATGAGTTTTTTCTTGAGAGTTTCAAAGGCATGTTTACAGTTGTCATCAAAGATGAAAGGGGTATCGATCATTAGTAAATTGCTCAATGGTTTTGATATTTTTGAGAAGTCTTTGATGAACCTTCTGTAAAAGCCAGCATGCCCAAGAAAACTCCTTACTGCTTTCACATTAACAGGTATAGGGAGTTTTTCAATGACTTCTATTTTAGCTTTATCAACTTCTATACCTTTACATGACACTTTATGCCCAAAAACTATTCCTTCCGGAACCATGAAATGGCACTTCTCCCAATTTAATACCAAATTAGTTTCTTGGCATCTTTTCAAAACAAGAGTTAAATTATGCAAGCAAGTGTTAAATGAATTGCCAAAGACAGAAAAATCATCCATGAAGACCTCTAAAATTTTTTCCACCATATCAGAAAAGATGGAAAGCATACACCTTTGAAAAGTGGCTGGAGCATTGCATAGCCCAAAGGGCATCCTCCTGTAGGCAAAAACTCCAAATGGGCATGTGAAGGAGGTCTTCTCTTGATCCTTGGGATCCACCACTATTTGATTGTACCCAGAGTAACCATCAAGGAAGCAGTAATAAGCATGGCCTGCTAATCTTTCCAACATTTGATCAATGAAGGGCAGAGAAAAGTGATCTTTTCTTGTAGCATCATTTAGTCTCCTGTAATCTATGCACATTCTCCACCCAGTCACTGTCCTAGTGGGGATCAGCTCATTCTTCTCATTGGTGATGACTGTCATTCCTCCCTTTTTTGGTACAACTTAAACCGGACTCACCCACGAGCTGTCCGAGATTGGGAAGATTATCTCAGCATTCCATAGCTTCATCACTTCTTTTTGAACCACCTCTTTCATGGTTGGGTTGAGTCTTCTTTGAGGTTGAACCACAGGCTTTGATTCTTTCTCCAATAAAATTTTATGCATACAGATGGCAGGGCTGATGCCTTTGATGTCCTCAATTGTCCAACCCAAGGCTGTTTTGTGAGCTTTTAATACTTCAATCAACTTTCTTTCCTCTTTCATGTTCAAGGAAGAGTTTATGATTACTGGTAAGGCTCCTGCTTCCCCAAGAAACACGTATTTGAGGTGAGGAGGGAGAGGCTTCAACTCCAGTTTTGGCTTATCCTCCTCCTTGTCTTCAATGGATATTTTCACCACTTCCTCTCCTTGTTCTTCCTGGTGCTCTTGATAGTTGTCCTCAAACATTTCTTCTACCAAGCTTTCTATCACATCCACCTTCATGTAATTTTCTTGCTCAGAGGGATGTTGCATTGATTTGAAGACATTGATTACCATTTGCTCATTATGCACCCTGAAGGTCATTTCTCCCTTCTCCACATCAATAGTGGTTCTTGCTGTAGCTAGAAATGGTCTTTCCAAGATGATTGAGTTGTTTTCTTCCCCTTCTGTATCCAAAATTACAAAGTCTGCAGGGAAGATAAACTCTCCAACCTTCACTAGTAAATTTTCCACAATTCCATTGGGTGTATTGATTGATCTATCGGCCATCACTAGTGACATCCTAGTAGGTTTGATTTCTTCTATAGCAAGCGTTCTCATCATTGAAAGGGGCATCAAGTTGATGCTGGCACCTAAATCGCATAGGGCGTTTTCCAATGTCATCTTGCCTATGGTGCATGAGACCACAAAACTCCCTGGATCTTTGAGCTTTGGTGGGATACTGATGCTGGCAGAAATTGGCTAATTAAAAATTGTTAATTTATATGCGTTGTAAGTATAGTTCTTAACTCGCCAGAAATCTGCCTATCAATTTAAAAATGTGTCGTAGAAAATTGAAATTAAAATACTGGGAGTATGAGTCCCAGGTCGTCTCCCAACGAGTTGCAGAAAAGTGTGCTATTTTATTAATCAGATGTTTTCAAAAAGGTTTGAGTTGAGTAAACAGGAAATTAAATTGGTGAATTTGAATAATGTAAATAAAAGCCTTGACTGGGAATTGATTAGTTGGAATCCCTATTATTGTTGGAATGCTCTCAGGATTAATTAACAATTAAAGGTTGTCCTGTTTAGTTATCCTTTACTAGGTAAGGGAAAGTCAAACAAGTTGGAATGCTACGTCCGTTCACAAGTTGCACTCCACTTAATTAAAAGGGATTGGTGTTAGTGACTAGAAGGTAATCCAACCATAAATCCAATTACAATTTTTCTTTCAAGCCTTCCAACTCAAGGGTTCCTTTCAATCAATTTCCCATCAAGTTAGGGAACTACTCGCTCATTGTGAATGTAAAATTCGTAGCATATAAAAAAGAATTAAAGGAAGACATTGTAAATAAAAATTAAAATAGTCAATTAAAAATAAGAGAGATCCTTATATTAAATAATCCTAAAAATATTCCAATGGTAAAATTAAACAAAGCAAAGGACATGGAAGAGTAAAGCCAAGTAAAGAAAACGAACTAGAATGACGAAGTCTTGATGAGGTAATAACTCTTCTCAATATCCCAATGCAAAAGCAAGAGAAAATTTAAAATCTTAAGAACTATGAATGTGTAGAGAGAAAACCTAGAGGAGGAGTAAACTAGATCTAAAAACTAAAACTGTGTAGAATGAATGTTGTTTTTGGTTTCTGCATGTTCTCTGGCTCTAGTCTGCTGTTCTGGGCCGAAAACTGGGTCAAAATAGGGTCCAAAATCGCCCCCAGCGAATTCTGCAGATTATGCAGATCGCGCATGTCACGCGATCGCATCATCCATGCGAACGCGTCATTCGCGTTTTTCCCTGCCACGCGTTCGCGTCGTCCACGCCTCCGCGTCGCTTGTGCTTTTTCATTCCGCGCGGTCGCGTGAGCCATGCGGCCGCGTCACTTCTCGCTGGTTGTCTCCTCAATTTCTTGTGTTCCTTCCATTTTTGCTAGCTTCCTTTCCAATCTCCAACTCATTCATGCCCTATAAAGCTTGAAACGCTTAACACACAGATCACGGCATCGAATGGAATAAAGGAGAAGTAAAATGCATAATTAAAAGTCTCTAGGAAGCAGTTTTCAATCATGTAATAATTTCAGGAAGGAAATATAAATGCATGCTATTTTAATGAATAAGTGGGTAAGGATCATGATAAAACCACACAATTAAACACAATACAAACCATAAAATAGTGGTTTATCAACCTCCCCACACTTAAACATTAGCATGTCCTCATGCTTAATTGAAGGAGATAAAATAAATAAGTATGAACATGTAGAAACTCATGCAATGCAATGTAATCCTATATATATTAATGCAACTATATGATTCTTGCCCACTTGATCAAAAGTAAATAAGCTCTTCAAAACAATTACAAATCAAATTCCACTAATTCTATCATTATGCAGTAAGACAGATAAAAGTGCAAGAAGATAGCTCATGAAAGCAGGGAACATGGAAATTCAAGCATTGAACCCTCACTGATGATGTATGTACGCTCTAATCTCTCTAGTGTATAGGGTAATCACTCTATCCTTCTCTAATCATGCTCTCTAACTTTTTTTCTTCTCCTAACCAATCAACAATAGTTAGTATATTAATGCAAACATCATGAGGTCTTTTCAAGGTTGTAATTGGGCCAAGGTAGGGGTAGGGATACATATGTGGTTAAGTGAGCTTATAAATTGAATCTTTAATTAACACAAGCTTTAACCCAACCTATATATATTCAGTGTAACCCTAGAATTCATACCTAGCTACCCAGAATTCCCTTTTACATTCCATACTCATGTATCAACTTTTTATTTTAATTTTATCATATGTGCATTGATCTTTGAATTCTTAATTCAGCATTGGGGTAATTTTGTCCCCTTATTTATTTATTAATTTTTTTTATATATAGACATAAAAATAAACATAACTTATCAATGCACATAGATTTTTAATTCTTATAGTTTCACATGAGTAGGTATCCAAATTCCCATTGTATTATCATGGCACATTCCCTTAATAACTTTTGTTCCCACAATTTTCCACACTTAACTAATACACACAATTCTATTTTAAGCTAACCAAAGATTCAATTTGGGATATACAATTGTTTTTCCGCTTAAGGCTAGTAATGTGGTGCAATATAGAACAAACGGAATTTAAAGGCTCAAAGTGGTTAACAAAGGTAATTGAAAAGGGTAGGCTTAATTTGGATAAGTGAGTTTAAACAAATAATGGCCTCAATCATATGAAAGCATACAAATATAATAAATATTGGACATATAGGATGAAACAAAATATAGATTACAATCATAGAGAAGTAAACACACAAGAATAAAATATTTATGGTTAAATAATGTAACCATGCATAAAGGCTCAAATCTTCACAGGTTGTGTGTTCTTTAGCTCAAAAATCATGTTCCAATTATAACTTCAAGTAGATTTATCATAAAAATTTTTAAAAATTAGTGAAATTTTGTTCCAAAGATAGAGTCTTAGAAGAAACTTATTGTCTTTTCAATCAAGTAGAACATGTATGCAACTAACCTATTACTATGCAATTTATCCTATTCTATAAAAGAAAGAAAATCTAACTAAAATATCCTAATTTATTGGTGCTAGGGAAGAGGAATTACCTCCGGAAGTCAGGTACTGACCGACCTCCCCACACTTAAGGCTTTGCACCATCCTCGGTGCCATCTGTCAGGAACAGGGGTGGGCTGGTGGCAGTATCTCCACAGTCGGGAACATCATGGCTCCCTGTGCTGGTAAAGGAAGTGGAGTCTGGGGTGTCTGAGTCCTTGAAGTGTCCCTTGAGTAGCTCCTTGAGGTGTTTGAATCGGCGCTCGTTACGGCGCTCTCTTAACTTCGCTTTTTGTTCTTGCCGATTCAACCTGTCGATTATCTGCTGGAGCAGTGCATCTGTTGTAGGTGCTTGTGGTGTTGAAGAAGGCATATCTTCAACCGGTGCAGTAGGAAGGCTTGTAGTGGCTGCTGGAGGTCTGAGGTATTTCCCGTTAGGGACATACTGATCATCCCGTGGAAGCATGGCTTTGGTGTTCCCAGCTCTGTAGGAGACTCCGGCTGCTGAGACAAGATCTGAGATCAAGGCGGGAAAAGGTAAGTTACCCGCGATTTGTACATGTCCCATAGCATTCCGGATATGTCTTGGTAGATTCAGAGGCTGGTCTGTAAGGATGCACCATAGTAGAACGGCCATGTCCGCAGTGAAGGAGGACTCGTGAGTGCTCAGAAAGATGTAATGGGACATGATCTGTGCTCATACGCGAGCCTCCAAGGTAAGTGCCGAAGCCGATATTCCCTTAGGGCGGGTACGATGGTATCCGTAGATCCAACGGCTGCCAAGTAGTGCGATAACTCTGAGAACAGCTTCCCAGTCAAATTGGTACATCTGGCGCTTGAGTGCGGCTTCTTGAAAGGCGTCCAATCCTTCTGGAATAGGGGGAAGGCCTAAAGCTTTTTGAATGGCCTCTTCTGTAATGGGTACTTGCTTCTGACGAACAAAGACAGATTGTAGGGTAGGCAGGTAGAAGTTAGAGTAGAATTCGACTACCCAAGAAAGATTGACCTGCCTTGGCTGTCTCTGTAGGAAATCCATTGTCTTCATTCAATTTGCGGCTCAACAAAAGTTGCAATATTGGGCGGGAGGATAAGAAGGTGTTCGTTGTTATAGCTCCTTTCAGCCAAAATAGGGAACATCTGCTCACAGTAACGACTTGGAAATCGCGCAGTGTCCTTTGCTTGAAAGGCTTTCTCCTTTTCATCAACCTTTATGATCCTCTTAACTCGTTTTGTTGAGGGCTTGAGTGCAGTTGAAGAAGGCTCTGCCACTAGTGCTCTTTTAGTTCCTCTTCTTGCTGGGGGTTTGGGAGTAGCTTTCTCTTTTCTTTTCTTGGTGGCCATCCTAAAAAAAGGAAGAGAAAGTAAATTAAATTCAAAGAGATAGAGCAATGAAGAGAACGGAGAAGGATGGTTATAAATGCACATTAAAAGGTAAATGACGTTAACACACGCTCATGAGTACATGTGAAAAATCATGAATGGAAAATAGTTAGTGCATATGATGACAAGTGAATGCAAGGTGTTTATTGGCATGCTGGCAAAGGGCATGAGTAGCATAGATCAAGCATCACTCGTAACAAACCATCACGTTTGTATTGACAGTTAATTTCAATTAATACAATAGTAAAGGGAGTTTATGAAAAGCAGCATTGAATAGTAGAATAACATAAAGAAGTGCATAATGCCATATGGGCTTTTTCACAAACACATAGCATGCATGGTAGATAAGGTATAGAAATTATTAAAGTGAAAATGCAAGCAACCCTTTAAAGAAAATAATATATAATTGCCAAATAATTTGCAATAATCCACAAGCATATAATGAAGAATAATGACTCAAATAAAATTCTAACACCATGTAAAAAGGAAAGAAGAAGAAAGAAAATATGAATAATGAAAAGAAAAAGAAAAGAAAAGAAAATAACATATAAAATAAGAAGAATGGTAGAAAAGGAAGGAGGGAAGAAGAAAATAAAACCTTGTTAATGGAGGTTAGAGAGAGGGAGTGAAAGGGGAGATAGAAGGAAGAAGGGAGAAGGAAAAAATAAGGAGGGAAAAGAAAAATTAGGATTTGGAGAGGAAAAAGATAAGATATTTTGGCAATTAAGTTGGAGCTGTGCGGCGCAAGCGACGCGGCCGCGTGGGGCACGCGTTCGCGCGATTGCGCTTTAGGTCAGGTGACGCGGTCGCGTCGGTCACGCGGTCGCGTGACCCATGTGGTGCTTTTGGCGCGAGTGCAGCCTCGCGCCTGCACAACTCTCTGTTCGAATTGATATATTTGCCAAATTTTGGAATGACGCAAACGCGTGGGGCATGCGATCGCGTGAGTGGGCTTCAGAAGGGAACGACGCGGACGTGTGGGCCATGCGTCCGCGTGGGTAGAATTGTGCGTTCAGCACCAATCCAGCACCACTCTCGCACAATAATTCGTTGTGCACCCTTTTTACGTTGAAAATCAGGGCACGCAGCCGCGTGGGTCGAATTGTGCCACTGGCACGCCTCCAGCCACGCTCCAGCGTGACTCTCTGTTCGTTTTTTTATTTTTCTCCCCTCTCCTTGCGACGCGGACGCGTCGCTGATGCGGTCGCGTCGCGTGGCGTTTTTTTTTTTTTAAGAATATGCAAATGCAGATGCACGAAAGTACTGATAAAGAGAAGAGTTATTGAATATGAAAAAACTAAAAATAAAGAAAAGAACGATCATACCATGGTGGGTTGTCTCCCACCTAGCACTTTGCTTTAACGTCCGTAAGTTGGACGCTCCACTAGCTCAATCTTCTGCTATGTGGGGATCTTCCAAAAGGAAGATCTCAAGCTCCTTGTTTTTCTGCATCTTCTCGCCATGGTATAGCTTCAGGCGTTGTCCATTAACTTTGATAAGTTCAGAACTTGAAGGATGACTTAGGTGATAAACTCCGTACGGTTCGGCCTTCTCTACTCTGTATGGACCTTCCCATCTTGATCTCAACTTGCCTGGCATGAGCCTCAGTCGAGATTTGTAAAGGAGGACTAAATCCCCAGGTTGGAACTCTTTCCTCTTGATGTGCTGATCATGTGCAGCCTTCATCTTCTCCTTGTATAGTCTTGAGTTCTCATAAGCTTCTAGGCGAAGGCTTTCCAGTTCTTGCAGTTGCAACTTCATTTCAGCTCCGGCATTCTCCATTCCCATGTTGCACTCCTTGACTGCCCAAAAGGCTTTGTGCTCTACCTCAACAGGGAGATGACAAGCTTTTCCATAAACTAAGCGGAAAGGACTCATCCCAATGGGTGTTTTGTATGCTGTTCTATATGCCCAGAGTGCATCTTGTAACCTGGTGCTCTAGTCTTTTCTATGAGGTTTGACTATCTTCTGCAAGATACACTTTATTTCTCTATTTGACACCTCGGCTTGCCCATTGGTCTGAGGATGGTATGTTGTTGCAACCTTATGAATTATCCCATGCCTCTTCATTAATCCTGTTAGTCTCCTGTTACAAAAATGGGTGCCTTGATCGCTCACGATTGCTCGTGGTGATCCAAAGCGACAAATAATATGGTTTCTCACAAAGGAAACAACAATGTTAGCATCATCAGTGCGGGTAGGAATTGCTTCCACCCATTTGGAAACGTAATCCACAGCTAACAATATATAAAAATAACCATTAGAATTTGGAAATGGACCCATGAAGTCAATGCCCCAAACATCAAAGATTTCACAGAAAAGCATAATTTGTTGAGGCATCTCATCCCTCCTGGATATATTACCAAATTTTTGGCATGGGAGACAGGATTTACAAAACTCAACAACATCTCTAAAAAGAGTAGGCCACCAGAATCCACAGTCTAAGATCTTTCTAGCTGTTCGTTGTGGGCCAAAATGCCCTCCACTCTCAGATGAGTGACAGGCCTCTAAAATGGGCTGGAATTCTGATTGAGACACACAACGTCTAATTACCTTATCAGCGTCACATCTCCATAAATATGGGTTATCCCATATATAATATTTAGACTCACTTTTCAGCTTGTCTCTTTGATGCTTAGAAAAGTTTGGAGGAAATGTGCGGCTAACTAGATAATTAGCTACAGGTGTGGTGCACGATATTGTGACCTCTGGTAATGGCTCCAAGAGCTTAGTGCTCTAATCTCAATTCATAATTTGTCACAACTTCGATACAACTAACCAGCAAGTGCACTGGGTCGTCCAAGTAATAAACCTTACGTGAGTAAGGGTCGATCCCACGGAAATTGTTGGTATGAAGCAAGCTATGGTCACCTTGTAAATCTCAGTCAGGAGGATAATAAAATAGTTATGGAGTTTTCGAAATTAAATAATAAAAGAAGGATAGAAATACTTATGTAATTCATTGGTGAGTATTTCAGATAAGCGTGTAGAGATGCTTTCGTTCCTCTGAATCTCTGCTTTCCCGCTGTCTCCATCCAATCAGTCTTACTCCTTTCCATGGCTAGCTTTATGCAAGGGCATCACCGTTGTCAATGGTTACATCCCCTCCTCTTGTGAAAATGGTCCAAATGCTCTGTCACAGCACGGCTAATCATCTGAGGTTCTCGATCATGCTGGAATAGGATTCACCCTCCTTTTGCGTCTGTCACTACGCCCAGCACTCACGAGTTTGAAGCTCGTCACAGCCATTCAATCCCAGAATCCTACTCAGAATACCACAGACAAAGTTTAGACCTTCCGGATTCTCATGAATGCCGCCATCAATCTAGCTTACACCACGAAGATTCTGATTAAGAGATCTAAGAGATAATCATTCAATCGAAGGTAGAACGGAAGTGGTTGTTAGGCACACGTTCATGGGGAATGATGATGATTGTCACGTTCATCACATTCAGATTGAAGTGCGAATGAATATCTTAGAAGCGGAATAAGTTGAATTGAATAGAAAACAGTAGTACTTTGCATTAATCTTTGAGGAACAGCAGAGCTCCACACCTTAATCTATGGAGTGTAGAAACTCTACCGTTAAAAATACATAAGTGAAAGGTCCAGGCATAGCCGAATGGCCAGCCCCCAAAACGTGATCACAGGATCAAAATACAATCCAGGATGTCTAATACAATAGTAAACAGTCCTATTTATACTAAACTAGTCACTAGGGTTTACAGAAGTAAGTAATTGATGCATAAATCCACTTCCGGGGCCCACTTGGTGTGTGCTTGGGCTGAGCTTGAATGTTACACGTGCAGAGGCTCTTTTTGGAGTTGAACGCCAGGTTGTAACGTATTTCTGGCGTTCAACTCTGGTTTGTGACGTGTTTCTGGCGTTTAACTCCAGACAACAGCGTAGAACTGGCGTTCAACGCCCTTTTACGTTGTCTAAACTCGGCCAAAGTATGGACTATTATACATTTCTGGAAAGCCCTGGATGTCTACTTTCCAACGCAATTAGAATCGTGCCATTTCGAGTTCTGTAGCTCCCGAAAATCCACTTTGAGTTCAGGGAGGTCAGAATCCAACAGCATCAGCAGTCCTTCTTCAACCTTTGAATCTGATTTTTGCTCAAGTCCCTCAATTTCAGCCAGAAAATACCTGAAATCACAGAAAAACACACAAACTCATAGTAAAGTCCAGAAATGTGAATTTAGCAGAAAAACTAATGAAAACATCCCTAAAAGTAACTAGATTCTACTAAAAACATACTAAAAACAGTGCCAAAAAGCGTATAAATTATCCGCTCATCAAGGTGCATACCAAGGGAATACCTCAGATACTGCTTGCAGGTTATCAAATGCAAAATTATCATCTATAGGAGTAGAATCATCCTTAATGTGCTCAAGGCGACTCAAGTGGTCTGCCACTAAATTCTGGTTAACACTCCTATCCTTTATTTCTAAATCAAATTCTTGTAATAGCAGTATCCAACGTATAAGCCTTGGTTTGGACTCCTTTTTAGCTAATAGATACTTTAAAGCTGCATGGTCCGAATACACTACTACTCTAGTACCAAGTAAATAAGCTCGAAATTTATCCAGAGCAAAAACAATAGCAAGAAGCTCTTTCTCAGTAGTAGTATAATTGGACTGGGCAGTGTCTAAAGTCTTAGACGCATAAGAAATAACAAAAGGATCCTTACCTTCACGCTGAGCCAGCGCTGCTCCTACTGCATGGTTGGAAGCATTGCACATGATTTCAAACGGTTGGCTCCAGTCTGGTCCTCTTACAATTGGGGCTTGAGTCAGGGCGGCCTTCAGCTTATCAAACACTTGTTTGCAATCCTCACTGAACTCGAACTCAATATCCTTCTGCAGTAATCTGGATAAGGGAAGTGCTACCTTACTAAAGTCCTTAATAAATCTCCTGTAAAAACCTGCATGGCCAAAGAACGAATGGACTTCCCTCACAGAGGGAGGGTAAGTTAAACTAGAAATAACATTCACCTTTGCTGGGTCTACAGAAATGCCATTATTAGATACCACATGTCCTAATACAATCCCTTGTTTTACCATAAAGTGACATTTTTCAAAATTTAATACAAGGTTTGTATTATCACATCTATCTAATACTCTAGATAATCCATCTAAGCAAAGGCTAAAAGAATCACCATAAACGCTAAAATCATCCATAAAAACCTCGATACAGTCCTCAATAAGATCAGAGAAAAGACTCATCATGCACCTTTGGAAGGTAGCTGGTGCATTGCACAAGCCAAAGGGCATTCTCTTGTAAGCATAAGTCCCAAAAGGACATGTAAAAGTGGTCTTTTCCTGATCCTCAGGAACTATATGAATCTGGAAATAACCCGTGTAACCATCTAAAAAACAATAATGTGATTTACCTGACAGGCGATCCAGCATTTGATCAATGAATAGAAGTGGGTAGTGATCCTTACGGGTGGCTTGGTTGAGACGCCTGTAATCAATGCAAACTCTCCAAGCGTTCTGAACTCTAGTTGCTATGAGCTCTCCATGCTCATTCTTCACTGTAGTGACTCCAGACTTCTTGGGCACCACTTGTACTGGGCTAACCCATTCACGATCTGAAATGGGATAGATGATACCTGCTTCCAATAGTCTGGTCACTTCCTTTTTGACAACTTCCAAGATAGTGGGATTCAATCTTCTTTGGGATTGACGGATAGGTCTTGCTCCCTCTTCTAAAAATATTCTGTGCTCACATACTTGAGGGTTGATGCCTATTATGTCTGCCAAACTCCACCCAATTTCCTTCTTGTGCCTCCTCAGTACATCAAGTAACTGCTCTTCTTATTGAGAAGTGAGTTCCCTTGCAATGATAACTGGAAACTTCTGCTCATCTTCGAGATAAGCATATTTGAGATATGGAGGGAGAGGTTTTAATTCCAACTTCTGATCATGGGCAGGTTCTGGATTGTCTGGAGCTTGTGAAAATGCTGAGGTGCCCTCATTGTCAGTCAAGAGGGTCCCCACACTTGGACCTTGTCCAACGTGCCTCTCTTCTAACTCTTCCTTGTGAACTTCAGCTACAGTTTCATCTATGACATCACACTGGAAGATAGAATGATCTTCTGGAGGGTTGTTTATGACTCCATTCAGATTGAAGATTACTATTTGGCCATCTATTTCAAAAGAGTATGTTCTTGAAAAAGCATCCAATTTGAATTTTGATGTCTTCAGGAATGGTCTTCCAAGTAGGATTGATGATGGCTTATCTGAGTCATTATGGGACATCTCCAAGATATAAAAATCAGTAGGAAATGTAAGCCCTTTAATGTTCACCAAAACATCTTCAGCAACTCCAGCCACTGTAATAATGCTTTTATCTGCTAACACAAAACTGCTTCCTGGACTTCCTTGCAAGTTGTGGAAATGGAATGGGAGTGGTGTTGTCTGTAGTGTCTGTGCCTTTTGGTGCTTCCTCCTGTGGTTGGGCTTCTTCTTTTTCAGCTATGTCCTGTATGTCCTCTTCCTCTTCAACATCTTCTATTTTTACTACCTCTTCAACTGAGGCGTGTTCTGGTAGGCTTGGCTCCTCCTGATTCCTCTCCTGCAGTGTGGTTCCGGACCTGAGGGTGATGGCATTAATGCCCCCTTTTGGATTGGGTAATGGTTGAGAGGGAATTCCAGTGGAACCTGAAGGTTGGTTATTGGAATTTTGCATTGATCCAATCTGTGAGACAAGAGCTTGCAAAGTAGAGGTCAGACCATTCAGACTAGCATTAATGTTATTCATAATGTTATTTTCCATGGTCTGTTGTCTTCGCTCAAAGGATTGTAGTAACTCTTCATTAGGAGATGAAGAAGGATGAGTAAATTAAGAGGTCTGCTGTTGGGTGTTCTGTGGTCCTTGGGATTGCCTCAGGTGAGGTGCTCTGTAAGGTTGGTTCTGCTGCCTGTTGTTGTTATTGTTCCACCTCTGATTTCCCTGATTATCTCTGCCTCCTTTTTTATTGTTGTCCCTCCAATTCTGGTTAGAATTATCCTGCCATCCATGGTTATTATTTCCACCTTGATTGTACCCTTGGTTGGGGCGGTCATAGAAGTTATGGGTGGATGCCACCATGTTGTCTTCCTGTTGGAGCTGCGGGCATTCATCAGTATAATGGCTATAATCAGCACGAATTCCGCAAATTCTCTGTGGGACTAACTGTTGACCTTGCTGTGCTGGAGAAGGTTGAGCTTGCTGAACTTGTTGTTGATTCAATTGCATCTGCTTCAGCAAGTTTGTCATTTCACAGATACTCTAAGCTAGAGCAGCAGTCTCTCTGCTAGAGGATACTTCTGCAACGGCTTTTGAACGGCCTTGTTTCTGCCTGTGGTTCCTAGTAGATTCAGCTAAGTCGCTGATCAATTGCCATGCCTCATCAGTGGTCTTGTACTTCTTCATAGACCCATTGCTAGCACTTTCCAATGTGGTCTTATCTTGGGGCCTCATACCCTGTGTGATATAGCTGAGTAACACTATCTTGTCAATCCTGTGGTGGGGGCATGCTTCCAGAAGATTATTGAAGCGCTCCTAGTATTCAAAGAGAGTCTCGTTGTCATATTGAACAATTGTGGAAATGTCCTTCCTCAGTTTATCAGTAACTTCAGATAGAAAGAATTTTTCCAAAAACTCCTTTCTGAGCGTATCCCAGTTGGATACATTCGCTAGGGGTTGAGTGTAGTACCACTCTCTTTATTTTCCCTCAAGAGAAAACGGGAAAGCTTTCAGCAAAATTGAAGTTTCATCAGCACCATCACGCCTGACAGTAGAACAGGCTGCTTGGAAATCTCTCAGGTGCTTGATAGGCTCTTGAGCAGGTAAGCCATGAAACTTGCGCATCAAATTGAGCAGTGCGGTCTTTATTTCAAAATCTGTAGCCACCGCTGGGTGATGCGCTTGAAACGGTTGCATTGTAAAATCAGGGGCTCCTTCCTCCTGGATAGTAACTCTTCTGGCTGCCGCCATGTTACCTGTACGTAAATCAACCGAATCAGTAGAACGGGAGCTGGTTTCTTCTTCAAGTGACGTTTCAAATCCGCCCTCAGAGCAGACTAACCGACGCCGAGCTCGCCTTATTTGTGAAATAGTCCTTTCAATTTCAGGATCGAATATTAGCAAGCTTGGATCAGGAAGTGAACGCATCATTTGACGAAAGAAACGTGCAGCTCATAGTAGCAAAATAAAATAAAATGCAAATAAATAAATTCTAATTAATAACTTTAGCACTCTATTGTAACTCCCCGGCAACGGCGCCAAAAATTGATGCTGGCAGAAATTGGCTAATTAAAAATTGTTAATTTATATGCATTGTAAGTATAGTTCTTAACTCGCCAGAAATCTGCCTATCAATTTAAAAATTTGTCACAGAAAATTGAAATTAAAATACTGGGAGTATGAGTCCCAGGTCGTCTCCCAACGAGTTGCAGAAAAGTGTGCTATTTTATTAATCAGATTTTTCAAAAAGGTTTGAGTTGAGTAAACAGAATATTAAATTGGTGAATTTGAATAATGTAAATAAAAGCCTTGACTGGGAATTGATTAGTTGGAATCCCTATTATTGTTGGAATGCTCTCAGGATTAATTGACAATTAAAGGTTGTCCTGTTTAGTTATCCTTTACTAGGTAAGGGAAAGTCAAACAAGTTGGAATGCTACGTCCGTTCACAAGTTGTACTCCACTTAATTAAAAGGGATTAGTGTTAGTGACTAGAAGGCAATCCAACCATAAACCCAATTACAATTTTTCTTTCAAGCCTTCCAACTCAAGGGTTCCTTTCAATCAATTTTCCATCAAGTTAGGGAACTACTCGCTCATTGTGAATGTAAAATTCGTAGCATATAAAAAGGAATTAAAGGAAGACATTGTAAATAAAAATCAAAATAGTCAATTAAAAATAAGAGTGATCCTTGTATTAAATAATCCTAAAAATATTCCAATGGTAAAATTAAACAAAGCAAAGGACATGGAAGAGTAAAGCCAAGTAAAGAAAACGAACTAGAATGACGAAGTCTTGATGAGGTAATAACTCTTCTTAATATCCCAATGCAAAAGCAAGAGAAAATTTAAAATCCTAAGAACTATGAATATGTAGAGAGAAAACCTAGAGGAGGAGTAAACTAGATCTAAAAACTAAAACTGTGTAGAATGAATGTTGTTTTTGGTTTCTGCATATTCTCTGGCTCTAGTCTGCTGTTCTGGGCCAAAAACTGGGTCAAAATAGGGTCCAAAATCGCCCCCAGTAAATTCTGCAGATTATGCAGATCGCGCATGTCACGCGATCGCGTGATCCATGCGGACGCGTCATTCGCGTTTTTCCCTGCCACGCGTTCGCGTCGTTCACGCCTCCGCGTCACTTGTGCTTTTTCATTCCGCGCGGTCGCGTGAGCCATGCGGCCGCGTCACTTCTCGCTGGTTGTCTCCTCAATTTCTTGTGTTCCTTCCATTTTTGCTAGCTTCCTTTCGAATGTCCAACTCATTCATGCCCTATAAAGCCTGAAACGTTTAACACACAGATCACGGCATCGAATGGAATAAAAGAGAAGTAAAATGCATAATTAAAAGTCTCTAGGAAGTAGTTTTCAATCATGTAATAATTTCAGGAAGGAAATATAAATGCATGCTATTTTAATGAATAAGTGGGTAAGGATCATGATAAAACCACACAATTAAACACAATATAAACCATAAAATAGTGGTTTATCAGATATCCCTTTGGATCACATCGCTACATTCTTCCGTGAGCATAATAGTCTCTTTTTCTTGCCAGCTTCTCTTCTTGTTAATCAGTTCCTTCAAAAACTTGGCATATAGGGGCATTTGCTCAAGTGCCTCAGCCAGGGGTATGTTGATCTCCAATTTCTTGAAGATTTTAAGAAATTTTAGGAAGTGTTGGTCCTTAGTCTCCTTGTTGAACCTTTGGGGATATGGCAATGGAGGTGTGAAGTTTACTTCCTGCTTGTGGTTCTTAGTTGGCTCTTCAATTGCTTCCTTCCCCTTTCTTGAAATTTTTGGCTGTTCCTCCTTTTCTTGAGCCTGCTTTGAAGTTTTCTTGCTTGCTGTTACATCCTCATCATTGGCTTCCTCTTTTTCACCCTGTTTCTGGTCATTTTCCTTTGGCTTCTTGGTCGCTTCTTCATTCTTCATCAAGATTTTTCCACTCCTTAGTTGTATAGCTTTGCATTCCTCCTTTGGATTAGGAATGGTGTCACTTGGGAGTGAGCTCAAAGGTCTCTCAATAGCAATTTGCTTGGAAAGCTGTCCAATCTGCCTTTCCATATTCTTCATGGAAGCCTCCTGGTTCTTTGTTGTCATCTCTTGGTGTTTCATCATTTTTTCCATTAAGATCTCCAAGTTGGTGATCCTCTGAGAGTCTTGTGAGATTGGTTGGTTGTGGGGTGTTGAGGGTTGAGGATAAGTGTTTTGATTGGTGGCTTGGTTATTGGATGGATGATGGTTAGAGTTGGGATAAGTGTTTTGTGGTTTTCTATATGTGTTTTGGTTATTGTTTTGCTGGTTGTTGTGGTTTGTGTTTTTCCAACTGTTTTGGTTTGAGTTCCTTTGCCATGGTTGTTGAGTTTGATTGTGATTGTCTCCCCATCTGAGGTTGGGGTGGTTCTTCCATGAGGGGTTGTAAGTGTCACCATAAACCTCATTTGCCCCAGAATTTTGATTGTGCATATACTGGACTTGTTCTTGCTGTTGATCCTCTTGAGTTTCTTCATTAGTCCCCCATGTAGATGATGGTTGGCTTGTGTTGACTGCTGCAACTTGGAGGCTATCAATTCTTTTGGCCATTTGCTCAAATTGTTGTTAAATTTGCTGCAGCATCATTTTGTTTTGAGCTAAGATTGAGTCCACTCCTTCCAACTCCATCACTCCTTTCCTTTGTGATGGTTGGCGTTTCCTTTGGTGAGCAAAGAAATACTGATTGTTAGCCACCATATCAATGAGATTTTGAGCTTCTTCTNNCCTTTGAGGTGGGTAAAATTTGGCAAGGAACTTGCTCACTAGATCATCCCAGTTGTTGATGCTATCTCTTGGGAAAGATTCCAACCATTGAGTAGCTTTATCTCTGAGAGAAAATGGAAATAACAATAGCTTGTAGCTGCCAGGATGCACTCTGTTGGTTTTGACAGTGTCATAAATCTTCAAGAAAGTGGACAAGTGTTGGTTTGGATCTTCAAGTGGTCCTCCTCCGTAAGAACAATTGTTTTGAACCAAGGTGATGAGTTGTGGCTTTAGTTCAAAGTTATTTGCATTAACATTTGGGGTAAGAATACTACTCCCACAATGTCTAGGATTTGCAAATGTGTAGGAAGCCAAAACTCTTCTCTGTGGTGAATTGTTGTTGTTATTGGCTGCTCCTCCTGGTGGATTTGTTGGGTTTGTTGAGTGTTCTTCCATATCTTGGAACTCTTCTTCTGAATCCTCTTCTCCAACAATGTTTTTCCCTCTTTCAGCTCTTCCTCTTCTCCAACAATGTTTTTCCCTCTTTCAGCTCTTCTTAATCTCCTGAGGGTTCTTTCATCTTGTTCACAAAAGGTGGGTATAGCTCCCCTTGTCCATGACATACAAACCAAACATAATAACACTTCAATCCATTGCTGAAGTGAATTTTAGTTAGCTTAAGCAAAAATTCAAACAGTTAGTGTGTTAGTTAAAAATTAGAGAAACAGAAAGAAAAAAGTGCTTGATCTAGATCTCCACTTCACTTAATCATTGTCAATCTAATCAATCCCGGCAATCTAATCTAATCTAGCCCTCATTTATATAATATACATTGATTTTACTTTAATAAATTATAATTTCTAATTTTATCGTTTATATGACACAGCTTATTAATATTAAAGTTGTTTAGAACATACTATTACCGGCCAGAATTCTAGTTCCAGCATATTGTAATTTACCGGAAAATTCAAAGAAATTAAAGGATAGCAAAAGGATAGTGGCGTATATCTTTCACTATACTAGCTAGGGTCTAAGCATGTATTTAATAAATAATAATTGATCTTTTGGTTTCTAAGAAATAATCCAAATCCCCTTTGAAGATATTGAGGTACACATTTTAATTAGGTGTCGACTAGGGCATATAGCATTTTGGATTTCTTTTTTCATTCTAATTCAATAAACCTTTTTTATGGGTGGATAATTTCAACCTCTTTTGCCAACGCGTATTTTGGTATGTCTCCAATATCTCTCGTACTCTTGAAACTTCGTCAGTCCTACCGAAAACTTTACATTAAGCATGTATATGGATAAGAACTTTACCTTACGTGTTTATCTATTATAGTATGCCATGCACTAACATTAGTTTTCCTTTTTCAATTTTGTTTACGTGGATTTAGGGAACAAATAGAATCCATAACATCTCTATAATATGCAGTTTATTAGGTATTGATTTTATATAATCCTAGTATATATGCTTTCTGCGGTATATATATAATATGAGAATCGAGAAGAACTTGGTTCATAATTTTTTTTTCCCCTTTTTAAGATAGATATCCCATGCTTTTCATATATTCATCAAAACAATTGTTTATATGTTATTTCTAATATTTGAATTCAAATCTTTTAATGAAATAATAAAATATTATCATTTTAACTATCTCACATCTATTATTATTATTATTATTATTATTATTATTATTATTTAAAAACAATGGATTAATAATAGGCATGTTCCACGCACGTAAAACCATAAAATATATTTAGACATAAAACTTCTTATTGAAAGTAGAAGTTATTTATCATCTTAACTAATTAAGATTTGTTATTATTAGTTTATTACACACGTT
>NC_029789.2:106994409-107004422 GCF_000816755.2 Arachis ipaensis
TATATTCCATTATTGTTATTATTAATAATATAATACTATATTTAGGCTAATTTTTTTTTATATAAAGTTGGCATCTGAGATACGCTGAGTTATGGAATATTGAAGGGATATACACTGTTGTGACAGCGTTCAATTTTTTGTTTTAGTGAAAAAAATCAGACCCGATTTCATTGCAGAGAGAGACACAAATCGGACGGTCCGATTTGTGTGGAGCAGAATTTTGTGGAAGAGGGTAACATTCCAAAAGTTATTGGAAGCATCGAAGCCAACGAAGCCCAACTACATGCGTGTCACATAGAGCCAGTACACAAATCAGACCCAGAATTTTCTGTACCATCTGTACTCGGTCCGTCCGATTACCGTATTTTCAATCAGACGGTTCGATTTGTTTTACACAATCTCCTGATAAAACACCAAATACTTCTATAACCCTGTTATATATTAACTCTCTCTCCAAATTAAAATTAAAAAGTTCCTATATTTATATGCCTAGAATTTTTGTTTTAACAATATATTTAGCATAACCATATTTATATAAATTTTTTTTAACAATATATTGTGTCTCATCAAACTCTTCTGGCAATAGTCACCAAAAAAAAAACTCTTCTCGCAAGTCAGGGGAAAGGGAAAACAATAGAAGTAGGAGAAGTAGAGTTTTAGCTGATCCCAAAACACGTGTCACAACCCGAGTTTCTCACGGTTTAAGTGTTGCCAGCATGTTTGTTCCTGCAAAAACTTATGCACATCATATACATATTTATCTCATTATTATCCCACTCACATATAAATTAAAACACCAATAATAAACTATTATAATAAATAATTTCTGGTAATACGTACGTGCTTGGTTATATATGTTTATCTGCAATTCAAACAAGAAGTGGATGTGTTTATTATGATGTATATGTTCTCTCTGCCAACCTTTTTTAATTTAAGCAAGTAACAAGTAACGATTGGTTTGAAATTAAACAAAGGTATTCAATATTTCAAAAAGATAAAAAGTTTTAGCTTTTTCCTTTGTGTTGAGAGTGAGACTACCAATAATGAGAAAAAACCAGAATAGACATATCCATTGTACGTGTACCATTGTATATCCCGTAAAAAATCTGCACGAAACAAATGTAAAATATTGAAGCAATATTAAAGTTGGATAATATCATAATACAAATAGAAGAGAAAACTGTACCGTATGGACTATGGACTATATATGGAGCAAATCCACTGTCTCATTTTTATTTTATTTTATTCTTAAAAAATACAACTATGCAAGGACTATATATGGACCAAATCCACTGTCTCATTTTTATTTTATTTTATTTTTAAAAAATACAACTATGCAATATCTCATTATTCCATGTTTGCCTACTCATCACACGCACCCTAGCGCTGAAACAATTTTTTTTAGGAATACCTAAACAAAGAGAAAAACATAAATAATAAAAAAAATTATATATAAAATAGATTTTTAAAAAATTTGTATCGGATGATATATACTTTAAAAAAATGTTTCAAAAATTAAGCAACATCACCAAAGAAGAACCTCGAAAACAAGCTATCATCTAAGGCAGTCCATTCACAGAAACTTATTGAGTTATATGTACCTTTTTTACTAGAAGGTTTGCTATTGAATTAACAAATCTTTAAAGTAATTTGACACAAAGATCCCAATCTCTTTGCTTTAATTAAAAAATTTTAGCAATAACATTCGTCTGCATGATCTTTTGGTTGCTTGTCTCCATCTGCTCACAGTAGCATGAGTCTCATAGAAGTTTGTCTCACAATGCACTTTTCTAAGGTCACTCCCAAACCATTACCAAACCTTGCCAAGTTGCAAAGAGATATGTTCTTAGCATACTGATCCTAGGTACACTGCTTGAGCAACCCGGCAACCAGCATCCCAAGTAGTCATCTCAGATGCAACAACTAAACTCGGTCTTCCAATCCTTAATCAAAACACTACCATCACAATTGAGTTTCTTATAATCTGAGTCAGGCAATGCTCAAGACTTCTGAACTCATAACTCCATAGAGTTTAAGGTTGAGGCAGAGGCTTTGGATAGATCATGTACCAAAAAACTAGAACTTAGCAAGCAATTGAAAAGGACATAAACACATAGGCCACTTTAAAACTATCCTATTTCTCTCCAACCAAATGCACCATACTATTGTCATAAAGAGAAAATATCCCCCTCTCTCAAGTCCATAATGAATCTAATCCTTCACTGCAGAAAATTGAAAAAAAAAACTTATTTGTAAAACCCAAAAGCTCCCATACTACTCAAGCACGAATATAATCTCACAAGCAATGAACTAGAGTTTCATCCTCTTGGACATAACATAGAAAAGTTGCATCAGCTACTAGATTCCAATGTGAGCAAAATTTGGAAGTGGGCAAAGCATCATTAAGGGACAACAAAAAAGTGGCTGACTCTTTTCGAAAATGTGAATATTTCATAACCAATTCCAACTGAAATGATCCATCTCTGATCATCCTCCTTTCAAGAAGTCAAGTATACCCTACCTGGTCTGAATAGACAAACGATGAGGAAAACATCTCGGGCTACATGCAAGAAATGTCAAAACCTTGAGCCAAAATTTTGGGATGATTATTTTTATCGCTTAGTGACAATTTAACCATCATTAAATTTTTTCGCAACGATTAAAAAAGCGTCACCAATTTGAGCATAACCGGTGGATTTAAAGACGATTTTGGACAACCATTAGTAAAATTGTCGCTAACTTATAACACATATCGAAGTGATTTTTTTAGCCATTAGTATTATGAAAATCCTCTTAAAATTGTATGACCTTTGAAGTAGTTACTTAACAATTTATCTCGGAAAAAGATGTTTTGAAGTCTTTGACTCTAAGTGTTTTGTCTCAAAACAGCTCTTAATAGGTTTTCAATCAATAATCCCGGACTAGTTGGCCTAACTTATTGGGTGATAAAGTACCCTTTGGATCGAGTCACCCAAGCCTCTTCTCGACACAATCACCACCACAAGCATATAACTAGGAATTCATTCATCTAGACATAGATGTTTAGAGCCTCTTTGGACTCTAAATGCTTTGTTTCAAGGCAACTCTTAATATCGGCTTTCAATCGATAATCTTGAGCCAGTTGACCCAAATTATTGGGTGATGAGGTATCCTTATTTACTTATCCAAGTCTCTCCTTGATATACAAGCATCACAGACACATAACTGAATTCTAGTCATTGGTACTTAGAGTCTTTTTGCTTTTAAATTTTTCGATCTTTCCATATTCTTTTTTTTTAATCACTCTTCAAGGAGTTGGACGTTTAGATTCTCATAATATTTCTCCAAAATCTTTGTTTTGGAATATTCTATCTCTTTTTTCCTCCAGATCCATTCATATACTTTGGGTCCATGAAATATAAACGTACTTTTAAGATCAACATGTTTATTTTGAACTTTTTTTTTCTTATTTAATTTTTTTCATTAAAAACACTCCCTTTACACCACCAGTAAAGTATTGGAGAACAAGTACAAATTTTAAGCACTAAAGAAAATAAAAAAATAAAAATAAAAAACATGATGCAAAAAACAAAGAAAGAAAAAAGAATGACAATAAAAGGAAAAAAAAAAGAAAACAACTAACCACCACAGAAGAAAAATCAGATTACCAAGTTCACTCTTCATCATTATTATTACAGTCCTCATTTTTTGTTTCTAGGCGTTCTGCGTGTGTTCTTCTATCATTCAAGCTCTTGTTTTTCTCTTAACGATCAACACCAAACTTAGAGATTTTTCAAGATCTTAAGCATAAATGTTTTGAGTTATATGAAGAGGCATGTGTACATACAAAAAAAGAGGTTGCATTGATGGATGATAAGCAAAATATTGAGAAGATGACATTTAATCATAATAGTGGTTGAATAGAAGAAATCATGCATGGAAAAAATTTTGAAAAACTAATTTTTTTTTAAGTTGAATTGACAACTCCATGAAGTAAACTATGAATGAAGATACTTGGAGATCAACGTAAACGAGAGAAAATGCTTCGAAGACACCAGGCTCCAGATGATCCTCTTACATGGGCACTGGAGTTCAAAACAAGGCGCTGGGTGCCACTTCCCTACCCCATGAAGGTGCTGGGATTCCAAGATGGCGCTAGGCGCTAGCTTCCCTGGGAGTAGAATACTTTATTGGCGTTGGACGCCAAAGCGTGTCGCTGGCCACCACTCCACTTGGGAGTTTGATTCTCTCACTTTTCTTCGTTGGCGCTGGGCGCCAAAGTGTGGCACTGGATGCCAAATCGGTAAATGACATGCCTTGCCATAGATCAATTGATAAGATAACATGCCAATTAGAGTTTTAAAAGCTGTCTGATAAGCCTAGAGAGCATTATCAATTTTTCTGACCAGTCCTTTCTAGAGGCATTGACCATCTTCTCCAAAATTTTTTTTAGCTCTTGGTTGGATACATCCACTTGTCCACTGGTTTGAGGATGACATGGAGTTACCACTTTGTGTCTCACCCCATATTTTTGAAAAAGAGCTTCGAGTTGTTTGTTACAGAAGTAGGTTCCTCCATCACTAATTAGTGTTCTTGAAACTCCAAATCCATTGAAGATTGTCTTCTTCAAAAAATCCAATCACAACCTTAGCATCATGAGCGAGTAATGTTATGGCTTCCATCTTAGATATGTAGTCAACAACTACTAGTATGTAAAGGTTTGAGCATGAAGAGGGAAAAAGTCCCATGAAATCAACTCCCATACATCAAATAATTCTACTTCAAGTATATAATTTTATGGCATCTCATGTCTCCAGGATAAATTTTTGGCTCTCTATCATCTATCACATTTTTCAACAAAGACTCAGGTGTCTTTAAAAAGAGTGGACCAATAAAGGCCGCTCTGAAGCACTGTAGCCGCCATCCTTTTTTCACTGAAGTGGCCACCATAACTTGAGCCGTGACAATGCCATAGCACACCTTGGATCTCTTATTCCGGAATGCACTTTTGAATGATGTTGTCTAAACATCTTTTGAAGAGACAAGATTCATCCCATATAAAGTAGTGGAAATCATGAATTAACTTCTTTGATTCCAATTAAATTTCTTAGGGATGATTCTCCCAGTCTTGTAGTTAGTCATATTAGCAAACTATGGCATAACTCTAATAGCTAGGAGTTGTTCATCTGGAAATTCATTTTTAAAGGGTACTTGTGGTGCTTGATGTTCTTCGGGATGAATCCTAGAGAGGCAGTCAGCCACAGGATTCTCTGTGTCTTTTTTATCTCGGATTTCAATATCAAATTCTTGAAGCAGTAGCACCCATCTTATCAATTTTGGTTTGACATCTTGTTTAGATAAAAGATACTTAAGAGCAGAGTGATCAATATAGACTTTTACTTTTGAACTAATTAAATATGATCTAAATTTATCAAAAGTAAATACTACAACTAGCAATTCTTTCTCAGTTGTAGTATAATTTTTTGCGCATTGTTCAAGACATGACTTGCATAATAAATCACATGTAACAACTTGTCTTTTCTTTGTCCTAGGACTGTGCCTACCGCATAGTCACTAGCATCATATATTAATTCAAATGGTGTAGACTAATCAGGTGGGACAATTATTGATGCACATACAAGCTTGGCTTTTAAAGTTTCAAAGGCATATAGGCATTCTCTATTGAAAACAAACGGGGCTTCTCTATTACAATTTTGAAAAATCTTTTATAAATCTCCTATAAAAGTCTGCATTCCCAAAAAACTTCGGATTTCCTTCATATTCACTAGTGGTGGTAGTTTTTCAATCACCTCCACCTTAACTTTATCAACCTCTATGCCTTTAATTGAGATCCGGTGTCTAAGAATAATTCCTTCCGTGACCATAAAATGACACTTTTCTAGTTTAAAATTAGGTTTGTTTCTTGGCACCTTTTCAGAACTAATGACAAGTGGTGCAAGCAAGTGTTAAATGTGTCACCAAATATAGAAAAATCTTCCATGAACACTTCTATAAATTTTTCTACCATATCAGAAAAAATGGAAAACATGCACATTTAAAAAGTGGCGGGTGCGTTGCACAACCTGAAAGACATTCTTTGATAGGCAAAAACTCCATAAGAGCATGTGAATACGGTATTTTCTTAATCAAGGGGTCAACCACAATTTGATTGTACCCTAAATATCCGACAAGAAAGAAATAGAATGTATGGCCAGCAAGCCTCTCCAACATTTGATCAATGAATAAGAGAGAAAAATGGTCCTTCCTTGTTACCATGTTGAGTCTCCGGTAGTGGATGCACATTTTCTGTTCGGTGACCATTCTTGTAGGAATGAATTCATTTTTTTCATTAGAGATTACCATGATCCCTCCTTTCTTTGGCACTACTTGTACCAGACTTACCCATGGGCTGTCAGAAATATGGTGTATGATTTTTGCATCCCACAACTTTATTACCTCTTTGTGAACGACATCTTTCATTGTTGGATTAAGCCTTCTTTGTACTTGCACCATAGATTTTGAATCTTCCTCTAGTAAAATTTTATGCATACACATGGTATCTAGGCCCTTTAAATTGTTGATTATCCACCCAATAGCAATCTTGTTCTTCTTCTTCTTTTTTATTTAATGAAGTATTTATAATTCTTCTTCTTCTTCTTTATTTAATGAAGTATTTATAATCGTCGGATAAGTCTCCTTATCTCCAAAGTTTGATCAATGATTCGATCAAGTCAGCCCTCACATATCTCCCTGACTCACTAAGATATGGATTCCTTACATTAATTGCCTCACATTCCTTCATAGGAATTGGAATTGTCTTACTTAGGAAGGAGTTTTTTCTTTGCTTCTCTGTGAATTACTTAGTAATCTCCTCCAATTGTACCTCTAAATATTTTATGGAGATTTCTTGGTTTTTAAAATTTGTTCTTGTCTCTTGCTTAAAATTTTGAATTTGTTGAACAAACTCAGTAGTGGATTGGGATAATTTTTTCACAACAAACTCAAGATGATTTTAGGGTTGTATTGAATGTACTTGTTGTTGGTATAAAACGTTGAAGTATTGTTATCCTTGATTTTTCTAACCAACATTAGGATAATTCTTTCGTCCAGAAAAATATGGATCATTTCCTGGACTTGGAGAAATATTTTGTGTAGTTGACTTGTTTAGTGATGGACTTAAATAGCTCACACCTTTTATTTTTGTGTGCTCCTCTGCATAAGTCACAGGTAGCATTTTGTAAAGCTTGTATTTGTTCCATTTGTATTGTAAGTGAGGAGTTTTGTTAAAATATGAGTTTATTAGTGTTAGGATTGCAAAATTAAAATGCACCGTGTGGTATAAAGAAGAAAAATTAAAAAAAAGAAAAGAAAAGAATGAGTAAACAGTAAAAAATAAATAAAATAAAATAAAACAAGATCTAATTTAATAATTTAACCAGATATATATTGTCAATTTCAATTGATCTCCGATAATAGTGCCAAAAATTTGATAAACCAAATCTGATATGCTCGAATATTGGTAAGCGCATTATCCGAAATAATTCAAAATGCATGATCCCAACATTAAACTTCATTACATATGGACAATATATTTCAACAATCAAAAAGAGATTAATAATTAACAATTAATAATTACTATTGTCTCGCCTACTTAATGCCTTGCAAATAAATAGAGAGGAAAAGAAAAGTATTAAAACAATTTGCTCAAAAAAAAATCTCTTTTATTGTTTATCCAAACCTCTAATTATTCCCTCTCTATTTGTTGCTATTTTTCTTCTTTTTTCTTTTCACAAACATCTTTTTCTTTTTCCTTTTCTGATCTGTTAGGAACTTATAATTTCTAATCTATTTTGTTGGTTAATACATACATACATATACACACACACACACACACATATATATATATATATATATATATATATATATATATATATATANNNCTCATCTAATGTTTTAAATATTAAATGTAATAATTCATTATTGCTATTAATTTGAACCAAATGTCTTAAATTAAATGAACAAATAAACTTGTCTAATATTTTTGTAGGAATTGCAACCTCAGATATATAAGAAATTATTCGACACAAGAATCCCCATTATATGTAGGAGTTTTGAAGATCTTACAAACTCAGAAATTATAGATCAAAATCCTATCCTACTTCTGAGATATAGTCTAATTAATGATGCTTTATAAGAGATATAGGACTTTTTTTAGCTTTCATGAAAATAAACTACATACATATCTACAATAAAGATCTAGAACATGAACTATGTTCTTTTATTTTCTATAAGTGCAGAACTTATGGGCTGAAGACGTAGAGAAGAGGCTTTGAGAGCAAATGCATTTATATCTTGATTTTCCTAAATCTTCATCATCTTGGAGAGCTTCCATACCTTTGCTTAAACAGTTTGGTGTCACAAAAAATTTATTGAAAACCCTTTCCAGTCGTTGCCTTATATTTCCTTAATAATGAATAAAGAACAATGTGCCTTTTACTTGTGTTAGCACTTTTTGTCATATTTTGAAGTTTCGTAGTGTATTTGTCACTGATGAGAGATGAAACTTCTCTAAACAGATTGGCTTGTTGAGCAAGCTCACATTTGAACGTTGGAGCCAAAACATGTCTTTTATATAAACACATTTTTGAGGTAAGCATTTTCACGTGTTTAACGATTTTGTATGTGGCCGTGTGCTATGTTACTTTTGAGATAGCTCGACAACTTCTAAGATGATTTGTTCACTCAGGTTTAGCTTTTGAGATTATAAATTCTAAATTCAAACTTTCTCAAGTTTAGAAGACATCTTTTTGTTTATATTACTTAGGAAAGAATATTTTTAGTACGGGGAATGCTAGGAGGACAATAACTTTGTTGAACAATATGAACAACTACTAATCAAATAAAAACACATTATACCTCCAAATTAATCTTCTAAATTTTAATTTTAAAATAACA
Organism: Arachis ipaensis; assembly: GCF_000816755.2. NCBI lineage: Eukaryota > Viridiplantae > Streptophyta > Magnoliopsida > Fabales > Fabaceae > Arachis > Arachis ipaensis. The sequence goes on from NC_029789.2 coordinate 107,003,344, forward strand.
ATCCGTACATTAGTAAAATGAACATCCGATATATCTATTATTTACATTGTTTAATATTTTCATTGTTTACTTATACTTTTCTTTTTAGTATATTTCACACTTTGAGAAAACGTTAGATATATCTCAATGAAACTATTAAATTATATTTGAATAAGTATTTACGAGATATTGTTTTACAAAACTTTTTCAAAGTTAAGATTAACTCAGATCACAATTGATCTAGAAAATATTAGATACTATTCCCTCAAGCATCTTCAAGCTATACTTGACTCGAATCACTGCAAATATAAAAACGTTAGATATTCTTAAACAGGCCTTCTCATGCACCAATGCCACATAGACCAACCAAAAGGATCTAAGAATGACATTCTTGTTACAAGCTTCGCTAAAATTGATCACTATTGGATCAGACTATAAAGATAGTTGAAAGATGTGTATGAAATACCCTTTTCATATTGTATCTGAGATCCTCATTCCAAGAAATAAACAAATATAGGAACTAATCGTATTGTATTTGCTAATCTGATATGAGATAAAACAAAGTTTTAACCTAAATTACAGATAACTTGGAGCAACTCTTCTGAGGTATAAAAAATTTACATAAATGAAGAAAGATAAAGAACTTAAGATGAACATTTGAAGGCAAATAAGCAACAATTTGTTTCTATTGAAACTTCTTAGTTCTTTTTAGGGTCCTTTAACTTGTATTTGTAGTGGGAGCATGACAAAGAGACATTAGAAATCCTCTCTTTCTTCATGACAACTTGATTCCATAAAATTTGCAAGAAGTACAGGTTTCTTTTGCTTGGTACAGTGCTTTTAATAGTTTCGCTAAACTGTTCTGTACATGCAACAATAGAATGAAAAAAAAAACGTATTTCAAACATTCTAGCTTGATGAACAATCTCATATTTTGGAGCTAAAATATATGTCAGTTTAAAAGCTTTTCTAGAGTTTTGGAATGACGTGTATCTTAATTATGAGGTGCAGGAATCAACTTTCCATAAGTTTTGAGGTGGGTAGGCAACTTAAAGTCTCGTTATGAGGTATTCAAGCATTAATTATACCATTCTCAAGTT
>NC_029789.2:107004575-107011546 GCF_000816755.2 Arachis ipaensis
TAGTTCAAAAATTGAGTAAACTGTTAAAAATAAATTAAGAAAAATTCTAAATTATATCTGTTATTGGTTAATCATCAAAATTTCAATATGAGGTATGGAGCTAACACATTTCACCTCATCAGATTTTGAATTTATATTCATGTTATCTAAAGTATTTTACCAAAACATTTTATTCAGAAACAACCATATGATAATATTAGCCAAGTGGAATGAACATGTTAGCTTACAACATGAGTGTAAAATCATATAAGTAAAGTCATCCTGTATTCCTCATCCCAGCAGCAATACCATTTATGGTTATGAGCAAAGCATCTCTAGCTTTCGTATTGTCATCATCACTTCTTAACCTCTTAAGTATCTCTACTTGTAACATGTTCATTGGATTTAGGAAGGGAAGTCTGCTCTCAATAAGCCTCCTCAAGATCCTGTTGTTCTGTTGAATTTTCCCATGCCCACTAATCACTAGTATAAATTTCCCGGTGGTTACGAGTTCATTCCTTAGTTGACGACCGAGATCTTTTCGCTTCTCAGACACAAGAACATCATCATAGTGTTTGGTAATATAAATGTCTGTTTTTCCCAAAATCATCTCAATTAGGTCTATGGTACTTTGAAAGAAAGGCCACTCTTTGTACATGGCTTTTAGCTCCTCAGTGTGCCCTTTCTCGCAAGCACCTTGTAAACCGGCACCAACTCCAAGCCAAGCTGGAAGAACAAACCTGGTTTGGGTCCATGCAAAAACCCATGGTATGGCTCGAAGGTGTCCAATTCCTGTTGTACTCTTCCGTCTCGCAGGGCGACTACCTATGTTAAGGAAGCCAAGCTCTGCTTGCGGCGTGGCTTCATTGAAATAAGAAAGGAATTCTGGATTCTCATAAACTACACTACGGTAACTCTGACAGCTTATTTTTGAAATGTCTTCCATTAAACTACGCCATTTTTCTTCTCGAGGTGGAAGAGGTGGACGAAGTGTAGCAAGTAACACAGCTGTTGTATATATTTCAAGTTGTCTAATAGCTGTGTCTGGCAACCCAAACTTGGCTTGGATCATCTCTCCTTGTTCAGTCGAACGAAGGGTTCCCTGCAATGAATATTATATCAGACAGACAAGTGATTTCACCATGCATTCAAATGCCTATGCAAATTACAACTTATTGATAGCTTATATAATTGGCCAATTCTTAGAATCTAGTATATATACTTAAGCACAAAACTTGAATGTCAAGTAAATATTTGATTTCATATGTTCTTCTAACTTGAACATCAACATAAACACTAAGTAGTCTCTAGACTTCTCATGTCAGAAGAATCATCTACTAACATCTGTTTTTAGATATTTGGTTAGAAAGAAAAATCAAGCAAGAAAGTTCTAATACTTCGTAATTCAGTCAATGCACAAACATACAAACCTAAATTGTGTTACACTAAGTTATTAAACTCCTAAATCCAAGCTAAAAAACTAAACCAAGAACACACAGCAACTAAGAATGAGAATTTAAAAAAATAACAAAACTATAATTTTATAAACAACTAAATTTTTCAAATAGGAAATGATACTTAAATTTAAATTGGACTTTCATAGTGATTAACAATTATGGTTAGATTAGAATACACACCATGACAGAGCCTGGTGGTTGGGACTGAATAGCTAGATACGTTGGGCCACCACCACGACCAATAGTGCCTCCACGGCCATGGAACAAAGTAACTTTAATACCATATTCATGGCAAGCAGCTACAACATCCTCCTGAGCTTTATAAAGTTCCCAAGCAGCAGTAAAGCGCCCAGCATCTTTGCCAGAATCAGAATACCCAACCATGACCTGCATATATAAAATACATCCACTTGAATTGCACATAATAGATATAACATTAATTAAAAAAATCATTATAAAAAGCACCTCTTGGTGTCCGTTATGGTTCTTAATGACGTGTTGCCGATACCAATCTATTGATAGAAGTTTTCGAATAACCGAACCAGCCCCCCTTAGGTCCTTCACAGTTTCAAATAGCGGAACAACGCGTAGCCTATGCGAAACCACACGCCAATATCAGTAAAAATTATCTTCTCCCAAAGGCCTAAAATTTTGACCCAGAAACAAGTAATGCACCACAAGAGCATGCCTCAATTCTTTGTCATAACATTAAGCATATACAAATTTCATCTCAAGTACTTTTATGGTAAAATTAGTATACTCAAGTACTTATGTAAATGCAAAAATATTATGTGCTTACGTTCCACCGGGACATGGACTTCCCTTCTCCCCATGGACAGCAAGTCGTGCTTCCTTTTGTAAAAGCTCTACTGCAAGGACATCACTTGCCTGATGGTAAAAGAAAGCCCAAAGTCATTTTCTTAAATGCTTAAAAATTCATCACAATAATACACTTTTAATACCTTATAGAGGAAATGAATTTTTCATATTAAGGAACAAACTTCTCATAAAAATTGTATGAAATATAGGGGACATGAATTTTTCAGGTGGGAGTTAAGTCTTCCATTCAATAGGTGTATAGCCAGCACCTCCTAGAATAATCTAGAGTCTAAACAACCCCCTCTTAAAGCTAGTTTTTGCAATGAAGTTAGGTTCCCTCAATGTTAATATGGTAGTGGAACCTAAGAATTAGGGAGTGTGTAAACATCATAATAATTGACGGAATGTTTAAATTTATTTTGCTCAATTATATTCATTTAAATCACAAAGTTTCGTTGCAAAAACTTTGAGAGTAGTAATCATAATCATACATTTGAAGCCATAGAGATCACATAGGCACCAAGTGAATCACTTCCCAACTCAGCAGCAACACGAAAGGTATCTAAGACTTCTTGAACATCAGGCGCAACCTAGAAGGTATAAAATCAATAACAGTGAGAAAGGTGTAGACCAGAAAAGAATGTCCAAAATTATAGTTATTAAAATAAACATAATAAGGATGGGGAATTTTCTATGCACTATTGTAGAGGTTAGTGAGAAGGTAAAGAGTAAAGAAAGACTGATAGAAATCTTTGGTGAGAAGAACCTCTCAAATAGAACATAATAAAAACACTACAAGTATTCGTTCAATAACACCTCCCTTACCAAATCTTTTATCAACACCTAATCAATTCCTTTGTAATCCAATCATATCTCGTATGTCCTTATTCAATAGAACAATTTCATCACTTAAACATTCAACTTAAACTCTTGTTACTTTTTTACTCCTCACCGCTTAGTCCCGTACAACAAAATGACGAAAGTTAACTTTAAAATAAATAAAGAGCAAAGATGAGTTTACATTCTAAATTCAGTGTACATGTCCTTTCTATACACAATTAAGGGTAGTCCACACCTCACAACTGTTTAAAACATATCTAACATATGTGAATATAACTTCTCTCCAACATCCTAAATACCTTCTATCATGTTTTTGTTTCAGAAAGAGAAAATTCCATAACTTTGGAATGAGTTCATATACTCAAATCACAAGAGAATAGATTACAATATTATTTTATGGTTAAATTTTGCACCCGATATATTGATCAGTTCTTATAGAAATAAGATTGATGAACTACTCCTAAATTTTAGAAATATTAAATATATTAATTCCAAATAAAATGATTACTCCATCATAATTTTGTAAAAATATAATTTGGTAGAGGAATTAATTAAACTATTTAAAATTTTAAGAGATTAATTTATCCTTTTGTTTTGTAAGAGACTCATTTGTTTAATATTTTAAAAGATAGAAATTAAACAATCAATTTTCTTTAATTAATCACTAATTTGTTGAAGCAAAAATATAAAAGGGACCGTTTAGGTTCTTACTCTTAAAAAAAATCCTCCATCCATTAGACTAGCAACTTTTAAAACAATTTATCTCACCTCTATACTAGGAGGAACCAATGGTCTTTTCCCTTTCAACTCTTTGGTTAAGAAGTCCAATTTCTTCTCTTCATTCCACTCACTGTATGTACCCATTCCCAAGTACTTGGTAATTGCATCAACTGTTTCAGAATGTCTAGTAGATTCCTGTGACAAATCTAATTTTCAGGGCACATGTGATCATAAAAGAAAAAATGAGCAACATATTATTCATACCTGACGCAAATCAAGCTTCATTAACATCATTCCAAAGGTAGAAACTCTTCGAATTAAGTCAGCTAGTCGACCATCTGCTAGCACTGCAGATCCACATGATTGCTGAGGAAATCGAGAGTTAAGATAAAACTTTGAAAGGACAACCTTGAAGGGTATATATAACTATTTGAGTCCTTACCCCACAGCTTAAGCTTTTAGGAGATAGAATTCACGACATTGTATCAAAGCCTATAACAGAAATTGTCCCATTCTTCTAAGTATTAATTGAATTTAACATAGGTTACATGTGGTATGTGTATTGTCAAAGCTTAAAACTCAAGAAAAAGACTCTATTGTGAGAGTACATATTAAATATATAACCATTCATGATCATGTACCTCTACCAATAGTTTAAGCTTTTGGGGTAAGATATTTCATTATAGGATGAAAAGTAGCAGTAGGAGAAAGCACCAGAGATTCATAACAGAGGAGCAGAGGTTCCAAAAGCTGTTCTGTTGTTTCATAAAAATCAGATGGATTTTGCTCACATGGACAATCCTCTAGAAGAAACTCTAGCCGACTTTGACTTCTTTGAAGCTAAACACATGGAACAGAAAATGAATTTATTCACTACAATATTATAAACTATAAACTAATTATTTCAATTACTTTCTAAAGACAAAACTGAAAATCAACAAGTTTACATACTAATATAGATAAATGCATTAACTTTAAGGTGAAAAATCGCATGAAGATCATTACATGACAATTTTGTCAAATATATCGAATCATCTAATGGTTCTTATCTGTTAACTTTACATAGAGATAATTATAATCTCTACCTAATTTTAATGGATCATCATAAATTAACCTTTTATGGACAATTATAAATCTATTTGTGAAATAAAAGTCAAATAGGAATGCCATTCACTCTTTATTAAGAATTAATCGTGCAACAAGTTCTGCAAACATGATTAGTTAATGATTTGTCACAATCACAAACATCCATAATCTTTCAAGTAAGGGAAAAATTAAGGCAAACTATATGAGACAAGAGAGGAATGGTAGCGGATATTTATATTCTCTAGTTATTTGAAAAATACTTGCATTTAGCCTTTTCATGCAGCTTAAAATGGTTATCCACACACAATCTAAATAGAAATATAAGAACTTCTCTCTACTAAAATAATGCAAAGCCTTCACAAGAACATGATCAGAGGTAATTGATACCTTATCTTTTACATGTCCAAGTACAACTCTATAAGGAGCAAATCCAGGACCATCAGAAGGCTTTGGCTCCAAAAGTTTTTGAAAGCTTGATCTTCCTATTTGGGATTCTGCAAAGAGCTTCCTCTGTGCAAGGAGTTGACTAGAAGAGTTGAAAGAAGGAGAGCGTTGCATTGTTTCTGATTTAGTACTTTGACCGTCTTTCTTAGATGTCGTCGGATATGAAACCTCGCTGGCCTATCAATAACATGCATGCAAACATGTATATCATCTTAGTCTCTGTAGCAAATTCAAAAATCTATTACTCAATTGATCAACCTTGTTCTTGGGTTGCTTTGGATCACGTCCTGGCATGTCTAGTCTGGGATGGTGAGATTCACCATGTGCTACATGAAACAAATCACTTGAATTAATAAAAGTTGACATATTCTAAACAAACCACAACATGAATCGAAAGAAGCAAGGTTGTGATGATAACCTTAAAAAAGACAGAAGTTACTTGAAGCATAGGTACGACATGTGATATGGACAAAATATGACAAGGATATGGCGATACAGTATTTTTTATAAAAATATAAGATATAATATAAATAATAATTAATAAATTATAATGAAAAATAAACATTAAAAGGAATTAAATGTATTTATCGCTAATATTTGTGCACATGTACAGAGTAATAAAAATAATAAAAAAAATAAGATATATTTTCATTGACTAAAACATCTAGGAAGAGAATACAAAATAATAGAGAGAATCGGAAAAGAAAGTAAAAGATGGGCTATTGGTAGTAACTCATGACGTCAAATGTCAAGGAGAAATTAAGTCAAATTTATATCCAGGTTTAAAAAAAACGGAAGAATAGATTGCTATGGACATAAACTTATATATTCAATGTATCACAATTCACAAGAGTATTCATGTCGTAACAGTTGATGAGATTTATATTCATTTTTAATGCAATAGGAAAGGGGAATAATTCCACAAGGACAAGAAAACTTTGGATTTGGATCCTCTAAAGTTTGAATTTCACTTCAGAGAGTAAAATGTGATCTTTCACCATTTATTTCATAGGAGAGATCACATTTTACCTTCTAAAGTGAAAATTTAAAATTTAGGGGATCCAAATTCCAAAACTTTTGTTGGTTTTATTACTATTGTGTTTACCAGCAAAAGATGTAAGACACTAACAGTAGACTGTGAATGAATTTTGTGACATGTCATGGATGACAAACATTATGTTAGCTTTATGATTGATGAGATTTGCATTCATTTTTCATGCAACCGGAGTCGAATTCCACATGGAGGAAAAACTTTTAATTGGATCTAGGAGGAAAACGTAACATAGAACTAGATAGCAGGCTAGAGCACAATTGTGTGTACCAGCAAAAGTGGGTAAATGAGCTGTAGCAGGAAGGTGAGTTGGAAGAGAAGAAGCCTGTTGATTAGGTTGTTTTGATTGACTTCTGCTCGTAGATTGAGATCGATGCTCACGATGATTCTCATTATTTGCATCTAAAGATAAAGACGTGATTGTCAATTCCTAAAAGTAACTTAGCATGAATATTATACTTGAAACATGATGCAATTGAAAAATCATAACTTTGAAATAGAAATATCTCTAATTGATCAAATAAAAAGAACAAAATACATAAATATAATAGTAAAATGAATATCAATCTGCCTGC
>NC_029789.2:107011587-107017432 GCF_000816755.2 Arachis ipaensis
AATATCATTGTCTCGTTTGATGAAACCTTACAAAGCATCCTTATGAAACCATATATAGCAAACAAACATGTTCCGAAGCAATAAAAAATAACCTTATTTTGCATTCTTAATTACTGCTTATTTTATCTTGTATTTTTTAATTACTGTTTTCGTAATTCAATAATATTAGATGTAATAAATGTGTCATTATAGATATTACATATATAAAATTATAGATATTAAATTGAATAAGATAATTTTAAATTATTGTCTTCCTCGTATTGCCATAAAAAAAATTAGTTATTAGTCAAAAATGAATTTCATTACCCAAGTATTAATGTGTATGTCACAAGCTAAACTAGTGGGGCTTTAGGGATGGCAACTAAGGTTGTATGTAGTTCATATGATAATCTTACAAACTAAAGCTTTAACTCATTTTTACTAAAATTTATTGATTTCACTCTGCTAGTGTGTAATTAACGTGTATTACTTGACAAGCAACATTCAATGACACACATGATAATTAAAAGAAAGCTAACAAAAAAAATCATAAAGTAATTAGAAAGATGTAACCAAATGAATTCTACTGACAAACCTCCTACAATTTCACGAGCTAGTTTCAACAACTTATCACTGCACCTATTCATGGATAGCTCAAATCTCAAGCTATCCACTTCTTGTATATAGAGATCAATTGCCATCCATTTAGATAAAACTGAAACGTCCTTTGTTACCTACAACAACAAAGGAAAACCAATTATGTTACTGTTGTGTATGTCAAGGATTCTTAGATTAAAATTCAATTTCCAAGAGTAAAACGAGTATTCGACAAAGAAGAAAATAAACCAAATCTAATATCTAAGATAGAAAGATATGGTAATTTGATGATAATACTTGAATTACAAGCAACAAAATTCAACAACAAAACTAGAAAAGTATGTCTCATACCACTAGGATCAATAAAAGAACTAAATTTCAATCAATCCATTTCGCTGTTACGTATCAAAATAAAATAAAGAAACAGAATCTTAGTTAGGTTTTCAATTTCTTCTCAAATGTATTACAAAGCTCATTATTTTGACACCAAAAAAAGAGCGTACAAAATAAGCAAAGTTTCAAAAAAAACTACAACAACAAAATATTCAAAAAAATACTACCATACTAGTGGACTATGTAATTTTTGCTACATTTCTCTATGTTTAGTTATTAACTTATCCTTTCAAAAATAACAATCTTGCCAAAATATAAAATCAAATATTACAAATACAAGTACATGAAAACCACCTTTGCTGTCACATTTGGGTTTCCATCTCTGTCACCTCCCATCCAAGATCCAAATCTTATGGGAGTACATGTCAACGGAAGCGGTTTTCCTGTATGCTACAAGGAAGAATAAGTTGCATTGAGAATAATATACTAGTTACTGAGAGAAGTTTGGGAATATATATTTATATATAACCATTTATGTGCCGACTCTATCTAACGGTTTAAGTTTTTAGGAGAGATGATTCATAATATAGTATCATAGTTTCTATAATAAAAAGATTCCATAGTTCAATCCTTGTTACCTCATTCTTTTAAGTGATAATTATAGCACGAGGCAAGATGGGATTATACATATTGTCCATATTTCAAGCCTAAAAATGATTCTGTGCTTGAAGAGCATATATAACAATTCATGTGCATTTCTCTAATGCATTAAACTTTTGGAAGACATAGTTCATAACAATATACCTTCTTTAGAGCATTGCTAACTCGGCGTAAATAACGGGGAATAGCTTTCCAAAGTGATTGATGCACAATATTCAATCCTGGAGAGTTTAAAAATAAATCAAGGGGTTCTTCCACTTATATTAAAAGTTTAAAATATCAGGTGCAAGGTTATGAAATCTTTAGTATATAACATAGTACTCTATAAACTTACCAGCCCTAGCTTCGTCAACTGGTGTAGGCTTTTGGCGCCTAAGCTCATCTGTTTGCCAAATTGAAGTTATCTCTCTCACCTATCAAATTCATTATGATTTATGAAAATTGAAAAAAAAAATGTACAAAAGGAATAAAGTAAATATTACAATTAAGCCATAATTTACACCTTAAATACCATACTATGTTACTGTTTTCTTAATGATAACGATAACATGTTTTAATTTATTAGAGAGAAATTAAAGAAAGTCAAGAAATGGTACCAGATCTTCAATCACCATTTCTCGATCTTCAGTGCTAAGATCAAGTTGAGCATTATAGTCCAAAAGATGCTGCATAAAAAAGAAACATTAATTAGGGACAAAATGCTTGTGGTTTAAGGTAAACCTTCCATCGAATTTATCATGTCCTAAGAAGGTAAGAAAATCTCACAGCAATTTTAATGTGTTTGTATTGTAAAGTGCGACGATTAATTTGTGTAGGATGAGCTGTAAGAACGATTTCAACCTCCTGCGGCAAGAAAATCAATTTTAATTTTGAAGAAAGAAAAAAGAATCAGTTAGTGTATGTATTTCACAAATTTTATGAAGAACAAAAGAAACCTGCTTGCAAACTGTGTTATAAAGCTCATCTGGAGTAACTCCACCTTGCACCAATTGGTTAAAGATGTCATCACAAGATTTTGCAACAAGTGCTGTGTTTCCCTTACGAAGCCTGCACAAACATATCCATATGATTGAGGGAAGTACTTCACTCAATTCTTATTAGAGAAATGTTATATAAGCGATTGATTTTAACAACAACACATGACAGCTAATCCAAAAACAAGAGAGTGTCATAATACACATTTCTTTTGCTTTAATATTCTAAAAGGACACAAACAAAATCACCTGTGACGGGTCTCAGCTATACCCATCAAAGTAAGATAATGGCTTAATGCACGTGCAATGGTGAGAGCTTCGTCCAATGACAACTTGGACAACTTTGAAGCCAATTGTTTCTCTAGCAACTCTGCCATGTCCTCAATCCCTGCTTGTCTCATGTTACAACCACTCTAGCAAATAAGAACATACAACAAAAAAATTAAGAGCTATGTCCTCAATAATCTCCTATTTTTTACATACTAGAATTTTATCCTTGTTCTCTAAATACACAACAGCACATGGCAATGGACTTTTCATGAAGATATAAATAAATGTGTGTGATGACATCTAAACTAGTTGATTATGTGAAAGGTGCAATTGCAAACTGGACATCACACTCGACAAAAAACAAGTGTTATGGCATTAGATGAAACCACATCAACGAGAAACCGGTCACCTGATTAGTCTAGTATTGGCTAAAAACTAGATGCCTTAGCAACCAATAAAAAATTGGGTAAACTATTAGAATTGGTAGACGTTTATATGATTAACTATTTTTAAAAAATAATTTTCTTTCAACAAAAAAATATCTTAATTTCCCTAATATCTTAGTTTCACTAATTTAATAATTGATCTTCTTTTTAAAAAAACTAAAAAGATTCTTAGCATAATGAATTTATAATGAATTTACGGCTGGTCCATAGTCCATATTATATAAGGGTAGGTCTTTGGTGGCCAAAGTTATAGCGGTTAAAAGTGACTAAATTTTGACCGACTAATAAACACATGACATGTGGAGAGTTTGGTGGAAGTTGTTAGTTAGAGTGATGAGTCTATTGTTAGTGATTATTGCATGACAAAAAAGTAAATAAACTGGCCAAAATAATGTGTATATCATGTGGGCTTTTTTTTGAAGAAAAAAATTTGTTAGTATTTTTTGAGTAGTTAATTCTAAAACTGTAATGGTTGGGGCTTAGTGTGAAAACCTATTATAATGTTAGATTAATAAAAGATCATGAACTATAAGAGTAATCTAAAAGAAATAAGAACTAAATCATGTGGTTATATATAGGTTACTTTTTTCAAAAACAAAATTTATGGTTTAAATTTATATGTTTGTAAATATATGAAATTTTATTTGAGTTCCAGTCAAATACAAAATGTGAATTTCAGTTTTTATTAATTTGTATTCTATTTTTATCTTTTATTGTAATATGTAAGAGATAGTAGTGGTCTCGGCCATCCAAAAATTTTAAAGAACTATGTTATATTATTATATAAAATATTAGTAATGACTTATAGAATTATGTTCTGATAATTATATTGTGTATCTTAGATGTTATTTTTTGCAAAAAAATACTCAGTTTTTCGTTTAATTTTACATTCTTAAAAAAAAATTACCAAACTTATTTGCCAGCACTTAGTTGCAGAGGCAGAACTATATGAAATATTAGAGGGGGGCCAAAAATATTTACACAATAAAATAAGACTAAAATAAAAATTTTAAGGGTCTAAACTGAAATTTACATATAATTTATATGTAAAAAATTAAAATTAGGGGGCATTGCCCCCTTTCCTCCTACCTGGCTCCGTCCCTACTTAGTCGGTAATAATTTGTACTCATATTTATAGAGATTTTGTACACAATAAACATACACTTTACACATATGTTTATTAAAGTTTTGCACATACACATGAATCATTACTATTTGCACTCAAAAATTTTAGAGTTTAAACATATAAATTAATAAAATTTATCTGTTAAAAATAATTTAGTATTTATATTCACCAAAATATAAACAAAACTACTAAAAATTACTAATTTTCAAAAATTTCTCTTTTATTAATAATAATAATAATAATAACAAGAACAAAAATAATAATAACCATGATAATATCAACAATACTGTTTAATAGTTATTTTTATTCAAAAAAATTATTTTCTTATAAAATTTTAACATTTTATAAATTTATACTCTCATATAATTTATGCCACAAATACATTAATAGTAAGAATTCACATAAATATTACATAATTTAATTCTTTTTTTTTATTACTTTCATTATTAATAGTTCATGATCTTTTATTATTCTAACATTATAATAGATTTTCATACTAAAGCCCAACCATTAAAGTTTTGGAATTATCCACTTAAAAAATACTAACAGATTTTTTTTCTTTCAAAACAAAGGCCCACATAATTTTGGTCAGTCTATTTACTCTTTTGCCTTATTACTCACTAACAATAAGGCCTATCACTCTAGCTAACAACTTTTACCCAACTCTCCACATGTCATGTGTTCATTCGTCAGTCAAAATTTAGCCACTCTTAGTCACTATAACCTTGGCTACCAAAGAATTACCCTATATATAATATTCATTTGTTAACATAACCAAAATCAACGAGAGAAAACAAAGCAAAATAAGGAGAGCAGTGCTCTTAAATGATCACCATCCTTATTCCTTTGCAGATAGTTCATCTTTTGCATTTTTGGAATAACAATTCGTTATGCCATCTGTCCATAGTAGAAAATTTCTACATTTTGTGCATACATCTTCAATTCATTTTCTTTGATGATACAAGAGCCTCACACAGGGCTTTGCTGATTGTCTACCATCTCCTTTAATTTCTTGACAGCTACATTCCTATTCTTCCCTCCAATAATCCCCTCCTTCTCAACCATGCGAATAAAATATGGGAAAACCTTCGAGAAACATGAGGGAAACTTCACTACACGATTTCTACAAGGCCTCGATTAGAGATTCTCTGTTGTTTGCTCTCAAGTCTTTCTCGATAGTAATCCAACGAGAATGACTACTCCAAGGATGCATCAGCCTCCTCGATAACCATGACTTCCTAATTGACACCTCCTCCTCAAATATTTTCCACTGCACAACTCTTGTCGTGGTTGTGGTGGCTCGCCCAACTTCAACGTAGACCGCGGCAACGCTAATGAGCTAGGAGTACTATAGCAAGCAGTAAGCACGGTTAAGCCACTAGTCACCCTGGCCGACTACCGTTACTTCCACGGCTGCCACGATACAGCCTCCACAACTATCAACTATGCATCCGCCGACG
>NC_029789.2:107017609-107021527 GCF_000816755.2 Arachis ipaensis
CCAGATTCTTTTGATTTTTTATCATAATTTTTTTATTTTTGTATTATATTGTTTTATAAATTTTATGGTTACTCTAAATTATTTATTAATTCAAAATTAAAATGAAACTATTTTTTTTTATTCTTTACAGTAATTAGAAAACATATATTGTTATGAACAACCGTTATGAAGTTGAAAATTTAAAATAGATTATGAAAAAGACATTGTGTTATAATTTGGCCATTGTTTATTTGTGTTTTAATTATGATTAGATTTTTACTTATCATTTTCTATTAGGTTAATTTAATTAATTTGACTATTCAAAAAAATGAACTAGGCAAACTAGTCACAGACACCTCGTTGAATTACTGTGTGTTGGACATATTTTGGATACGATACTTATCGATACTGGTTTGATACGCGTGTCTGCAGTATCCAATCGTGTTTCAATAAAAATAAAAAATTCTTTTCTAGACTCATTTAAACACATTTAAATACTATCACGTGTCAGCATATTCAGTCTTATTCTTAATATGTATTTTTGAAATAAATTTAAAAATAATATACATTGTTATTATTTATTAAAATATTAAATATTTTAAATACTTTATATAATTAAAATAAGACATTAAAAATAATAAAAAATTAATTTATACATTACAATTTATTTAATATATATATATATATATCCTGTGTCTTATCATCTCATGTCTCGTGTCACACTGTTAGGCTATGTTTGGTTGAAAGGAAAGAAATAGAGAGGAAGAAAATAGAAAGAAAAGAAATGAAAGGAAGGAAATTGAGTGGATTTTTATTTTTTTTAGATATGTTTGGATGGAAGGAAAATAAAAAGGAAAGAAATATTATAAAAAAATAATTTTACTCTTATATTATAAAATATATTAAAAAAGTGAAGAGGTAGTATTAGAAGTAGAAAGAAAAACATTAGTTTTCTCTTCATTTTCTTTCTAACGTTGGAGAAAAAAAAAAATTAGTGGACCCCACCAATTTTTTCTATTTATTTATTTTTTCTCTCTAATTTTTCTTCTCAATCAAACAAAAAAAAAAATAATCATTTTGCTTCTCCTTTTCTTTTCTCCCTTTTCTTTCCTTCCATTTTCCTCTTAAACAAACATAGTGTTAGTGTCAATCCATCCTAACTCCAACCTTTTATGAAGTAGGGCAAAATAGTATGGTAGACTCATTTTACTTTCGTGGAGCAGGTCAAACTGGCCGGGCCTTGACACTATTGACAGAATATAATAGGTAGCTTACTTGGCGACCCATATCTCTTGGTCATAAGCACCAAGGCCAGCAACATAACAATGAATTCCTCAAACATAGTATTGGGCTCTTTCTTACATAGACCCAATATTAAACTCTCTTGGTACAAATTGCACATGAATTATATGTTTTCTTAAATTATGTCCTGATCCAAGTCAGCACTACACAACAAATGGGACCCCTTGAGCCCAAATCCGGTGTCTCTAGCTCTCTTTTTAATTTTGTCTCATGTTCCTTTATCAATAACACTACTTTACCATAATATATACCTTTTTTTAAATCCAAATTGTGAAACACCATTTTCCTTTTTATAATCAAGCTACTAACTTACCAAGCTAATCCTAAACGCCAAGTTCATTTCAGGCAACTAATCAAACGGCTTTCACGATACACCACTCCTTTTATCAGTCAATAGTCAATACCACATCGTCAGTCAAACCAATAGGATGCCATTAGGTATGTCACATCAAATACTAAGTTACTAACTAAACAGTCCCACCAAGCACCACAAAACAAGACTCATTGTCTAAGGTTTTGCCCAAATTTACAGAATGAAGTTCATTTAAACTTCTCGCTGGTGGTTAAGGTAATAATAATCCAAACAACTATGGATCTCGCTTCCAATCTAAAATAATTTATGTGATCTACCAAATGTCCTGTTAGAAAGAAAACCGTATTACTCATTTCATGAATCTCTCTATAAGCAGCTATAATAATTTGAGTGTTAGTGGTATGAAAAACTCTCCTTTCTCCTCTTGTTATGCGGATATCAACAACCCTAAGTAAGTAGCATAGCTTATTCTTCAAATTTTCCAGCACAATATTCGTTGCCTTTTAGATAGATGTTGATGACATAGTGATAATAGAAAATTCAATATTTCAAATCATATTAATCAAGTACGCACTTCACTCTAGTTTCAAAATTAAGGGCCTTGACACACTTAATTACTTCGGATTAAGGATTCTCACAAGATGGAAAACTCAAAAGTTCTCCACGGAAAACTTTTATTCTCATCTTCATTTTACTGGGAGATTTTTACCCCATCTCCCTAACCATCTTCAAATATCCCTATAAATACCTACATTTACGGATTCTCACAATCATCCCTAATATACATATATATTGGAAATTTTTTATGATCAAGTCATCAATTTCCTGCACTCCATGTCTGTCTTCTTTAACATAATCCATTCTTAACCCACACTCACTTATATGTCACTATCATTCTTAGACTGCATTTCTTTATAAAAATGGAACATTGAGACATGGATATAAAAATATAAATCCTTAAATAAAAATGTTCAGTTTTATTTTTAGTTCTTTGACAAATATTTTTAGATAATCCTTAAAAAATAAAATAAATAATAAAAAGAAAAGAAAAGTATTCCAATGAACATAAAAAAAAATTAATGGTAGTGAACATTTGAAGAACAAAGATTAAAATAAACAAAGGAAAAAAAGGCAATTAAGACATGTTTTTGTTCGAGAGGATGAACCCTAAAAAAATAAAATAGAAAAAAAATGGAAACCTGTGCAAGGACACGGATTTTGTCGAGCATCTCAATGAACTTGGTTCCGACCTCACGCTGCAAGACATCGTTGAAGAGATTGGCAAGTAGCCTACAGTCATCTTCAAAGGTTTGGAATGAGATATCTTCTACTATATCATCTGTGGTGTCTGTCATTGTTATGTTGTTACTTGTTAATAATGTCGATGATCGAAGAAATCAAATTATTAAACGCAAAATTATAGATCCATGTAGAACAAGAAAAATAAGGAGATAAATTAATGGAATGAGAGAAAGAGTTAGTGTAGTTCATTGCGGGTAAAGAAAGATGGAAGAGAAGATCGAGAATGTGGGTTGTAAGGTTGAAACCCGCATCCAACAAGTGGCAACCACTGCGGGAACCAAGAGCGACTGTAGTGGAATTTTGATTGTCTCTTTTTCCATCATCTAAAAGACACTTTTAACACGGTCAAATTCATTTTACGATTTTTTTGGGGGCAAGGGAGGATCACTAACTTACATAAGAAAATTAAAAGATAAAATCTAATTTCGTTATTTAATATTTTAGTATTTTTTTAGTGTATAATTAATTAAATTCTGTTATTCCAATTTTGTATTTATTATCCATCTTGATAACGAAATAATTCTTTATTTTGGTCTCTAAAATTTATTTTACGAATCTGTTGAGTTTAGAATTAATAATAAAATAGTTATGAATACAAATATGACTATTGGGTTATTAGAATATAGCCAGTTGCAAAACCTCATAAAGGAAAAGGAGCAGGGACAAAGTCTCCTAAACTTTAATTTTTTTTAATATTATATATAAATTTTAATTTAGTACTCTAAAATTTTATTTTAGTTTTTGTTATTGTGAAATTAATTTTTAACCCCGGTTAAAATTCAACCTAGTTTCATCTTTAATTATAGCCCATATTGCCTTTGAGTTTTGGTGTGTGTATAATGGTGTAGGCATCAAATATGTCATGTTCAAATTTCAACTCCAAAAAATAGTACACTTTCTAATATGCTAATAATAATGTGGTAGTATTGCAATCATAATCGAGGGTTTTCATGACATCAAAATTTGGCTTGATGATGAGAAAAGAAAAAGAAAAAGAGTGAAGTAAAAAATAAATTCCTCAA
>NC_029789.2:107021541-107034220 GCF_000816755.2 Arachis ipaensis
AACTAAAAATATTTAGAGATTTATTTATTATTTTACTATCCGAAAAATAACGATATTCTATTACTAATTGTATTGGCAAGGACAAAGTGAAATTTTGACCGTACACTTGGCATACAAAGAGTGGATGAATGAACTCCAAAATTTGTAGGAGCTTGCATAAATTTTGGCAGTACATTCTATGAGCTTTCATGAGGAGAAAAAGGGCGAATAAATTATTTGCAAGTCAATACCAAAGATGCAAAGTAATAAGGAATTCCAAGCTTCAAAGTGAGTAGTGGAGATAGAGAAAGGAATATGAACCAATTTCTTTATCCCTCTTGTTAACCTTTGATGGAATATAAAAGAATGCCAGCAATAGAGGTGTTTACGGTGCGATTTAGTTCGATTATTTAAGAAAAAGTCATTCGATCTAATTTTATATTAATTCTTCGGTTCGATTTCGTTCGATTTTTTATTAAGATCGACCAACCAAACCAAATCGATTTCGATTTATTCGGTTTCTCAATTAATCTCAAACCAAACACAATGTTGTGAATAACACTAAAGTTTATGCGACAAAATAAACAACTTATACAAATCCAACCAAAGTTTCTATGATTTATCAATAGTAATAAGCAAGATGGATAAATAAACTGTCTAAATCGCTTTCTAACCACCCCAACAACTTCTCCTTCCACCTCCTTAGGTTGAGTCCAAAAAGATGTCCAGTATATCCTTTTTTCTACAAAGTTATAGATAAAAAGATTTATCCTTTAAAATTGTAAATTACTCTCCTTATTTGACCTACAATAAAGAAAATGAATTATTGAGATTTTTTTAAATTTTGTAACTTAACAATTATCTGAAGATAACATCTTTGCTTAATTTTAACTATTTAACCAAAAAGTATTACAATGCAATTATTATAAATTTAAATTGAAAAATCTGGAAGGGTCAAGTTCCCTTGCCTCTTTTATGTTATGTTATAAAAAGTAGGTGGCTAATAAAAAAGAAAACCACCAAACCTACATCGGATTTCAATATATAGTTCTTGCTTGAGTATAATTAGCTATGTGCTTTCAATTTATATTTTGTGGAGCATATTCAAATATGCATAAAAGGTATCAAATCCAGGTTCAATTAAAGAAGAAGAAAGGAACTAGGAGAAAAGAGAACGGAGAATGGATGAGAGTAGAAAGAAAGATCTGAAAGTATTGTATTCACCACTATCAAAATCACACACTGCATGGGCTTCCTTTATGTTATTTATAGACCTTACTAACATGCCATATCACACTCTCTAACTAACTAACAGAATCGCTAATAGAAGTAGTGTGCTAACCCATGTGCTAACGGACGGAGGAAAAATGTCGGTAAAGATTTTTACAAAAATGTCACGTTGCAAGTATAGTTCTAAACTAACAACTAAACCTCAGTCAATATTTAAATTGTTTGTCACTTAAGCAAACCCAATAAAATTAACCGAAGTATTTAAACCTTGGGTCGTCTCTCAAGGAATTGCAGGGAAGTGTAGTTATTATTGGTTATGGGAAAGTATATTTTTGGGTTTTGAAATAAGGAATAAGTAATGTAAATAACAAGGAAGTAAACTAACAATTAAGAAAATTCCTAGCAAGGATTAATAATTGGAATTCATATCCCCATTATCATAGTCACTTGTGATGGTAATTGCCTTTTGCTCTCACTTTGTTAACCTCTAACAATTAAAGGTAAGTCAAGTGAGCAATTCAACTTGAGTTCATAAGTCCTAATCAAAGACTAGAGTTAGTGAAGTTCAAGCCAACTAGCAAGTCTCAATCACCAACCAACAAGAGACTTTGACAATTCAAGAGTCTCCAAATTACTCAATCCAAGCTAAGAATACAAAAAGCTAATTTAAAATCCAACCAAGCATTTCATCAAACACTTGGTAGGCACAAAATAAAAGCATAGAAAAATAATAAGAGAATGTAAAATTTAAGACCAATAATTGCAAGAGATCAATAACACAAATTAAAGAAAGCATTAATAACATAAAAATATGAATTGCATTAATGAAGATCAAGAGTAGCAAGAGTACATAAACATAAGGATACCAAAGTGAAGAAATTAACAAGTAGAATTGAAGAACAAAGGTGCTAGAATAATAAATTGTAAGGAATTATAAATGAAAACAGAAATTGAATCTAAATCTAATAAGAAATTGGAGTAGAAACCCTAAAACCTAGAGAGAGAAGAGAGCCTCTCTCTCTCTCTAGAAAACTACATCTAAACCTAGCTAATGTGTGAATAAAAATGTGAATGATTGATTCCCCTTTCCAGCTCCACTCTACAGCCTCTAATCTTCACTTTCAGGCTTAAAACTGGGCCAAAATTAGCCCAAAAATTGCCCCCAACGTCTTCTATTTAATGCAGCACGTGACGCTTTGTCACGCGTACGTGTTGGCCACGCGTATGCATCGTTTTGAAGATTCATTGGTCACGCATACGCGTTATGTCACGTGTATGCGTCAATTGGAGTGTGGCGCGATCACGCGCATGCGTCGTCCATGCGTGCGTGTCGGCATCAGCTTCTCAAATCTTCATTTTTTTGTGTTCCTTCCACTTTTGCATGCTTCTTTTTCATCCTCTAAGTCATTCCTGCCCTAGAAAACCTGAAATCACTTAACACACGTATTACAGCATCGATGGTAATAAAAGAGGATTAAAAATTAGCAAATTTAAGGCCAAATAAGCATGTTTTCAATCATAGTATAAAATTAGGAAGGAAAATGTAAAACATGCGATTTCTATGAATAACTGTGAGAATAATGGATAAAATCCGCTCAATTCAATATAAAATAAACTGTAAAATAGCGGTTTATCACTAACTCACTTGCAACTAACTCCTCTGCACTCAACTCAGCTCTTCTAGAACCTGATGGTCTTCTAGATTCTTCTGATGATCTTCTGGACTCTTCCCATATACTATGCCAACGACATTCCCCCTCAAACTCAAGGTGAAAAGAGTTTGCACCTTGAGTTTGTCCCTAAAGTGCAAGAAAGAACCAGAAGGAAGAGGCTTAGTAAGAACATTGGCAACCTGCACCTTTCCTAGAATATGACTAACACGAACAAGCCCAGCTGTGACCAAATCACGGACAAAGTACATGCCCAGCTCAAAATGCTTCGATTTAGAGTGCAGAATCGGGTTGACAGCAAGCATCACAACACTTAAATTGTCGCAATAGATCAGAGGAGGAGTAGCAAGAGGAAACATGAGCTCACCAATCAGATTCTTGATCCAAATGAGCTCTACAACAAGGTCAGCCATGCTCCGATACTTTGCCTCGGTACTGGAACGAGCGACGGCAGATTGCTTTTTGGACGACCAGGAGACGAGATTCTTCCCAAGAAAAACACAATACTCCCCCCTGAGACTTTTGATCGTCAGGATCACCTCCCCAGTCTGAATCACAGTAAGCAACAATCTCTAAAGACAAGTCCTTGTCCAATAATAAACCAGAAGTAAGAGTATCAGCTAGGTACCTCAAAATATGTTTTACAACTAGCCAGTGAGCTTCTAACGGATTTTGCATATACTGGGAGACGTTGCTGACACTGTATGCCAATTCAGGTATAGTGATAGTTATATATTACAGGCTCCCCACAACAGAGCGGTAGAACCTGGGTTCCGCAAAGGAAGCACCACCAATGCCCGTAAGCTTCATGGTGGAAGGCAAGGGGGTTCGACATGGTTTGTATTCCTCCATACCAGCCTTTTTTAATACATCTCCAATGTACTTTTGTTGAGACAGCAGCAAGCCACTCATTCCTGTTCTTATGACCTGTAGCCCAAGAAAGTACTGCAGCTCACCAAGATCCATAAGAGTAAATCGCATGTTTAATTTTTGAATCACATATGTAATGACACTAGCACTTTCACTAGTTATAATAATATCATCAACATAGACAAGAATAAATGTTCAAACCCCATTTGAGAAATTATTGAACACAGAGACATCGAATTTGGTGGCTACAAAACCGAGCTCCCTGAGACCACCTGCCAGCTTACGGTATCAAGCTCGAGGAGCTTGTTTGAGGCCATAGAGGACCTTGGTTAGCTTACAAACCAGAGTTTCATCACCCTGAGTATACCCAGGAGGCTATTGCATATAGACATCTTCTTCGAGATCACTATGTAGAAACGCATTGTTCACATCAAGTTGCCATATGGGCCAAGCAATGGCAAGTGCTAAAGTTAAAACAATCCGAATGGAAGTTGGCTTAACCACCGGACTGAAGGTTTCAGTAAAGTCAAATCTAAGCCATTGAGCAAAACCCTGAGCAAAACCCTGAGCAACAAGCCTTGCTTTATACTTTTGCAAGGAGCCATCTGAATTAAACTTGGCACGAAAGACCCACTTGCTACCAATAGCCTCTCTGCCCTCTGGTAGTGTCACTAGTTTCCAAGTATTATTCAGCATAAGTATATTGTACTCAGCATCTATAGCTGCCTTCTACTGTGGATTACTGAGGGCCTCTCTAATAGTCAAAGGTTCAAGTTTAGCATGAAGATCTCGAGGTTTGCGAATGCTAGCTTTGGCACGAGTCACCATCCGGTGAGAGTTATGGGGCTGAGAACGCTAAGTATCAATAGCTGGTAGGGCAATTTGAAAGTCGAACATAGGAATAGGGATAGAAGTGGAAGACACTAGGTGTAAAGGAGAAGGATAAGAGGAATGAGAAGAAGGTGAGGAGCTAGGAGGAACCATTGGATTAGAAGAAGGTGGTGTAGAGGTTTGAGCATGATGAATTGGGACTCTAGGAACATATGGAATTGTTGGCATTGTAGGTGCAGCCTCTGAAGGAGGATTAGGAACCAGCAACTTGGCAAATGGAGAATTACTATCTTTGAAGGAAAAACCAGTTTCTGAAAATACCACATGTCTAGTGATAACAACCTTGTCAGCAGTGGTAAGACACTTGTAGCCTTTATGTTGAGAGCTGTAGCCAAGAAACACACAAGGAGCCGAGCAAAAATTCAACTTGTGTCTGTTATAAGCCCTCAGGTGTGGAAAATATAAATAACCAAACACACGCAAACTATCATACTGAGGCTTTGTGCCAAAGGCCTTCTGATGAAGAGAACAATGTTGCAAAGTTGGCATTGGAAGATAGTTAATGATTCTTGTAGTTGAAGCGAATGCCTCTCCCTAAAATCGGATGGGCATACCTGCTGCAACTAACAAGGTTAGGCCTATTTCAATAACCTGCCTATGCTTCCACTCAGCATTTCCATTCTGCTGATGCACATGAGGACACAAAAACCTGTGAATAATACCCTTAGCCTGCATATCTATAGATAAAGACAAATATTCAATAGCATTATCGCTTTGGAAACCTTTAAGCTTTTTATTGAATTGCAATTCGACCATAGCAAAAAAGTGATTAAAAACTGATTTGAGTTGACTTCGGGCTTGAATTAAGTACAACCATATATACTTGGTACAAGCATCAATGAAATTAACAAAGTACCTATTACCATAACTGTTAGCGACAGGAGTTGGCCCCCCCATATATATCTGAATACATCAGCTCCAAAGGTTCTTTATATACTGACTTAGAACTAATAAATGGCAGTTGATGTGATTTGCCAATACAGGAAACATCACACACTGTCTTATTTGCAATAAAAGGAACATTACAACTCCTAAGAACAATAGCTATTACTTGATTATTGGCATGTTCTAGTCTTGCATGCCACAGCAAGAACTTATCTGCATTAACTACTGAAATCAATGATTGAGGACTGTTGTGAGTAGTTGACACATTGAGAAACTTATAAAGGCCATTTTCCACTTTTTCTTGGATGAGCAAATCACGGGTTTCCTGTGATTTCACGCAGCAGCTATCAGCATGAAATTCGAAATAAGCTCCATTATCACAATAGAATTGATACACACATAAGAGATTCTTAGTGATATTAGGAACATATAAAACTAAGAAAGCAAAGAGGTAATAACAAGAAATTAAAAGAGGAACTTGAATCAATATGAGAAATAGAACCTAAACCTAGATGAAATTGAAAATAAAAGAAGAAATCCTAAAACCTAGAGAGAGGAGAGGGCCTCTCTCTCTAGAATTCTACATCTATCTAAAACTCAAAACTAAAGTGAAGTGTCAATGAATGAATGAATTATCCATTCTTCTTTACTCCCAGCCTCTAAGCTGCAGACTAGGCTCAAAACTGGGCCAAAATTCAGCTTAGAAATTGCCCTCAGCGTTTTCCCTTTATTGAGGCACATGCCGCTTGTTACGCGTACGCGTCAGCCATGCGTACACGTCTTTTGAACTCTGCACTGGCCACACGTATGCATCAATCACGCGTACGCGTCAGTGGACGATGCTCCTGGTCACGTGTAAGACCCAGAACTTTTGAAAAGTTATTACGAACTAATTTCAAGTCATATATTTATTTACAGTTTTAATTTCAAAAATTATTTTATTAAAAATAATTAAAGGCAATTTTGATTAATTAGATTTGAAATAAACTAAGGTTTTCATCCCAACTCTATAATTATGGATTATTCTCCTAATTACAATTTTAAGTCTTAGAAATTCAAAAATAATGAGATTTGGCTATTTAAATTAGGATTTTACAAGGTTAGGCCTATTTCAATAACCTGCCTATGCTTCCACTCAGCATTTCCATTCTGCTGATGCACATGAGGACACAAAAACCTGTGAATAATACCCTTAGCCTGCATATCTATAGATAAAGACAAATATTCAATAGCATTATCGCTTTGGAAACCTTTAAGCTTTTTATTGAATTGCAATTCGACCATAGCAAAAAAGTGATTAAAAACTGATTTGAGTTGACTTCGGGCTTGAATTAAGTACAACCATATATACTTGGTACAAGCATCAATGAAATTAACAAAGTACCTATTACCATAACTGTTAGCGACAGGAGTTGGCCCCCCCATATATATCTGAATACATCAGCTCCAAAGGTTCTTTATATACTGACTTAGAACTAATAAATGGCAGTTGATGTGATTTGCCAATACAGGAAACATCACACACTGTCTTATTTGCAATAAAAGGAACATTACAACTCCTAAGAACAATAGCTATTACTTGATTATTGGCATGTTCTAGTCTTGCATGCCACAGCAAGAACTTATCTGCATTAACTACTGAAATCAATGATTGAGGACTGTTGTGAGTAGTTGACACATTGAGAAACTTATAAAGGCCATTTTCCACTTTTTCTTGGATGAGCAAATCACGGGTTTCCTGTGATTTCACGCAGCAGCTATCAGCATGAAATTCGAAATAAGCTCCATTATCACAATAGAATTGATACACACATAAGAGATTCTTAGTGATATTAGGAACATATAAAACTAAGAAAGCAAAGAGGTAATAACAAGAAATTAAAAGAGGAACTTGAATCAATATGAGAAATAGAACCTAAACCTAGATGAAATTGAAAATAAAAGAAGAAATCCTAAAACCTAGAGAGAGGAGAGGGCCTCTCTCTCTAGAATTCTACATCTATCTAAAACTCAAAACTAAAGTGAAGTGTCAATGAATGAATGAATTATCCATTCTTCTTTACTCCCAGCCTCTAAGCTGCAGACTAGGCTCAAAACTGGGCCAAAATTCAGCTTAGAAATTGCCCTCAGCGTTTTCCCTTTATTGAGGCACATGCCGCTTGTTACGCGTACGCGTCAGCCATGCGTACACGTCTTTTGAACTCTGCACTGGCCACACGTATGCATCAATCACGCGTACGCGTCAGTGGACGATGCTCCTGGTCACGTGTAAGACCCAGAACTTTTGAAAAGTTATTACGAACTAATTTCAAGTCATATATTTATTTACAGTTTTAATTTCAAAAATTATTTTATTAAAAATAATTAAAGGCAATTTTGATTAATTAGATTTGAAATAAACTAAGGTTTTCATCCCAACTCTATAATTATGGATTATTCTCCTAATTACAATTTTAAGTCTTAGAAATTCAAAAATAATGAGATTTGGCTATTTAAATTAGGATTTTATCTAATTTTATAATTACTGAGTTATTCCCTATATTTAAATTATAAAGTCAGTAGTCGTCAAATAATAAGAATTTTATATATGACTTAATTTAAATACTTTACATTTTCATAATTCAATACTTTAAGTTTTAGGGATAAATAAAATTAATTATATTACTATGTATTTTCAATTAGAAAAATTGATTGAGAATCAATTAGTATTTTTATACCACAAATAATATTTTAGAGTAATTTTAGAGATTTAAATTAGTTTTTCAAATCAATACTCTATGCTCCAATTTTATTTAAAATTACCTTACTCAAATTAAACCCAACAAACCCTAATTTACTACCCCTAACCCACCCTCACTCTTCTCTCAGCGCAGCAACCCTTTCCCCAAACCTTAACAATCATCAGCTTCAGACAAAAGAAAAGAAAGAAAGAAGAAAAGAAAGGAAGAGGAAAAGAAGGAAAGGGGGAGGAAAGGAAAGCGATAGGGAGAAGAGGAAGGCGTCGCCGCCGTTCGCGCCGTCACCTACAGCCCGCGTCGTCACAGTTCATGCTTGCTCTGCTGCCGTGGAGTGCGTCGCTTTCAGGAGCCAGAATGCGAGAGAGAAGAGCTGTCGTGTTTTGCCGCCGCTGAAGGGCCCATCTCGGCCAGATCCGCCGTTGCTTGAGCCTTTGGTCACCGGGCAAGCGTCTGTTGCCGGTGAACGAAACTGTTGTCGCCAATAGCCATTGCTGGTAAGGGTTTTAAGTTGGTTTTCATTTTCTTTGAGTTTTCGGGAGCTTTATGATCACTGCTTGTTTGTTACAGTCGCCGTCGCCAAAGTTTTGGTCGACGCTGCCGCTCGAGGTGGTTGCCGGGACTGCCGCCAAATCGGTTCAGTGATCGCCGCTGTTTCATTTTCTTAGTTTGGTATGTATTTATGTTTCGAAAATTCCTGCATTAGTATTCTGTTATGTTTAGTTGTAAACTTTGAGGTTCTGGTAACGTAGGGTCATGTTCTGAGCATTGCATGTCACTTTTAAGTTGCTGTAAGCGCTGCTAAAGTGATCAAGGACTGAGTTTTCGGTTGCTGTTGGTTTCGGGTTGAGCTAAAAGTTTTGTTGACGCGTTTTGGGTTATGGTTTCAACAAGTTGAGGTAGGGGTTGTTTATAAAATTTAATTCATTTTAAATTAGAATTTGTTATAAATAGATATGTTGTGCGAAATGTATTTCCGATGATTATGTGAGTCTTATGAATTGTCTGATTATGTCTTGGATGAATATGGTTGCGTGTTGAGTGAAATAATGTCTGATTTTGATAAATTGGATATTTTTAGATTGGTTGATTTGAAATGACTTTGATAGTCTGAAAGTCTGAGTTTTGTTTATTGGAAACTGATTTGGTCATGAACCCACTGAGAAGGGTTGATGATTGGTTTGGTTGGGACCCGGAAATGGTGGCAAAGTCCAAGTTTTAGGGAAAAGACTGCCAAAATTTCTACAAAATCTGAGACTTTATTTGAAATGATATTTTAAAAGAATGAATTATGCTTTGAATTGAATTACTGATAAATGAATGAGGTTTGAACTCTTTTATTAAGAAAATTATTATATTTTGAATGTAAACTATTTTAGAAAAAGAATTATGTTTTAAAGTCGATTTAAAGATGAAAATAATTATGTTTTGGAATTTGATTAAGTAAGCAAATTTGGAGGAGTTTTGATCGATTTAAAAGAAACTTGGATTTCGAATAACTAATTTCACTTTATGACATTTTAGAAAAAGTTTGAAGTATTCTCTAAAACTTTGATTTAGTAAAACTGAAACAATTTTCGAGCCTTTGGAAATAGATTTAAGAATTGAAATTGGTTTTCGGTTTAAATGATTTGGTTTTGGTTTAAGTAAGCTGGTTCTGAAATTGGTTCGAAATATTTGGATACATGACTTGGTTTTGGTTTAAATTCTATTTTATTGATGAGAATATTGATAAGTGGCTTGCGCCTGGCAAGGACGGTGGTTAATCCCGCTTGTCGAGGTTGCGGCGCTCGCGTAAGGATGGTGGTTAATCCCGCTTACGTGTAGATGTGAGGTCGGAGGCAGAGTATCCCGCTCACATCCTTTCGGATCACAGGAGTGTGCAGGTGATGGTGAGAATTATGTCGGTTAGTAATTTCACACAAAATAATTCCGCTGATAGTATAGTTCTAAACTAACAAATAACTCTCACATCAAATTTTAAAAGATTTTAGTTGTCACATGTACAAACCCCAATGAAAATTAACCGAAGTATTTAAACCTCGGGTCGTCTGACAAAAAATTGCAATAAAGTGATCAATTATTGGCTATGAAGGAATAAGGGGGTTTGATTTGATGAAAGGGCAAGAAAAGAAATGACAAGAAAATAAAGAAAGCAATTAATAAAGAGAGACATTCATGTCAAGGATTAAGAGTTAAGCTTTCTATCCTAGTCACTAATAACAATAATTAACAAGAATTTATCCTATTTCGTCATCTCCAACAATGGAAGAAGGTATAATGTTATCTTCACGTAGGGAGACAGTCAAATAAGACTAGCTAATCTCAATCCAAAAGTCCTAATCAACTCACTAATTGAATTAGCAAGAGATTAGAGTCAATGGAAACAATACTAGCTAACAACTCTAGATCACCAAATATAAGTGGGGTAATCATGACTCAAGATTGCCTAATTCCTCTTTCCAAGCCAAGAATGCTCAAAAATCTACTCTAACATCCTACCAAGCATTTTGTCAAACACTTGGAAGGCATAAGAAGAAAGCATAGCAAATTGCAAGAGAGAATAAAATCTACCAACTACCAATTGTAAGGAAACAATAACAATAATCCAATTAACAATAAAAGAACATCAAACAGGAAATTGCATTAAATGAAAATCAAATCCAACAAAATACTCATTAATGAAATCTACTACTACCCAATACAAGAAATTAACAACAACAATTAAGGAAAGCACATTGACCATGAAATACCTCAAAATTGCATTAAAGAGAATGGAAATTGGCAAGAGTTCATGACATAAAAATAACCAAAATGAGAAATTAACAAGAGAAAAGAGAAGAATTAAGACAGTACAACAAGGAATTGTAAAGAAGACAAGATGATAACAAGGAATTAAACCTAGATCTAGGAGAATTTGACCTAATCCTAACCTAATTCTAGAGAGAAGAGAGAGCTTCTCTCTCTAGAAATTAACTACATGCTTTCTAGTCTACCACTAATTACTCCCCCTTTGCCCAAGCTTGAGTTCTTCATGAAATAGCCTTAGGAATGAGTTGGATTTGGGCCCTGAAAGCTCAGAAATCGCCCCCAGCGAATTCATTTTAAGTGAGTCACGTGCCGCTCATCACACATGCGCATGAATGACGCGTGCGCGTCGCTGGCTAATTTCCTCCTCACGCATACGCGTGGGTGACGCGTGCGTGTGGCTTGCAAATCTTCAACTCACGCGTACGTGTGAATGACATGTGCGCGTAGCCTTCAATTATCCAATTGCTGATTTCTTCATGAATTCTCCACTTTGCATGTTTTTCTCTTTACTTCTTCCATCCAATACTTGCCTTATGAACCTAAAATCACTCAACAAACACATCAAGGCATCGAATGGAATTAAAGTGAATTAAAATCACCAATTTAAGGGCCTAAAAAGCATATTTTTACACTTAAGCACAAATTAAGGGAGAATTACAAAACCATACTATTTCATTGAATAAATGTGAGATAAGTTGATAAAATCTCCCAAATTAAGCACAAGATAAACTACAAAATTGGGGTTTATCAAACCTGCCCACACTTAAACCAAGCATTTTCTCATGCTAAACTCAAGAAAGAAATAAAGGGTATCAACATTTATTCAATGCAAGCTATCTATATGCAACTACCTACATGCAATCTATCTAAATGAATGCAATTACTTGGTTAAAATAAATCAATTTCCAAGAAATCATATATAAACATAAGGGCTAAAGCAGTAGCAATCAAATCAAACCCACAATGATCATGGGTGAAAACATGTAATTGAGCAATCGAACCCTCACCGGATGTGTATCCGCTCTAGTCACTCAAGTGTATGGGGTTGATTCACTCAATTCTCCTCTAATCATGCTTTTCAAGATTTATTTTTCACCTAACAATCAACAATTATTTCATGCATGCATACAAATATCATGAGGACTTTCCATAGGTTGTAATGGGGTTAGGGTAGGTAGGGTTATATATGGTCAAGTGAGCTTGAAATTTGAATCTTTGATTAACTCAAAGTTCTAACCAAACCTATATAACAACCTATACAATTCAAAGCTAACCTAACTACCCATTCTTCACTTTTTCACACACTCATGCATTCTCTTTTTTTTATCACCACACATATGCATTGATTTTTATTGACTTCACTTTGGGACATTTTGTCCCCTTTTTATTGCTTTTATTTTTCTTTATTTTTCTATTTTTTTTATTTTTTCTTTATATATATATATTTTTTTTTCTTTTTTTTTTCAAACTAAACTATTGACGTTAGGATTTTTGCCAGTAAAGAATTTTATAAAAACAGTCGCGTTGTAGATATAGTCTCTAAACCAACAGAAATTCCTTCGTACAAACGTTTGGTTGTCACAAGTAACAAACCCCTAAATAAATTGA
>NC_029789.2:107035219-107039096 GCF_000816755.2 Arachis ipaensis
CCTATACAATTCAAAGCTAACCTAACTACCCATTCTTCACTTTTTCACACACTCATGCATTCTCTTTTTTTTATCACCACACATATGCATTGATTTTTATTGACTTCACTTTGGGACATTTTGTCCCCTTTTTATTGCTTTTATTTTTCTTTATTTTTCTATTTTTTTTATTTTTTCTTTATATATATATATTTTTTTTTCTTTTTTTTTTCAAACTAAACTATTGACGTTAGGATTTTTGCCAGTAAAGAATTTTATAAAAACAGTCGCGTTGTAGATATAGTCTCTAAACCAACAGAAATTCCTTCGTACAAACGTTTGGTTGTCACAAGTAACAAACCCCTAAATAAATTGATAATCGAAGTATTCAAATCTCGGGTCATCTTCTCAAGGAACTGCAGGGAAGTATGTTCTTATTATTGGTTATGGAGATTGTAAATCGGGGTTTTGAAGATAAGGAACAAGTAATTCAAATTGCAATTAAAATAAGTAAATGACTGTAAAATAAATAAATAACTGTAAAATAAACTTTTGGTAAGGTATGAGAAATTAGAAGTCCTATCCTAGTTATCCTTATCAATGATGGTGAAGATTGAATCTTAATTCCACTTAGTTAGCCTTTACTTAAAGTAAAGAAAAGTCAAGTGACTAATTAGTTTGATCTTCGAATCCTAGTTAATCCCTAAGGAAAGATTGGGATTATAGAAGTTCAGTTCAATTAGCAAAGATAACAATTATCAATCATGCTTGAGTTTGATAACTCCTGAGTTACTGATTTCTTAACCAAGACCAAAAGGAGAAAAGTAAATCTACTGGAATAAAAATGTCTTCAGATGGGAATAACAATAATGTAAATAAAAGAAAGCAATAATAAACTGAAATACCTCAAATAACATTAATTCAAAGAGTAATCTGTAACATAGAAGAATTCATAAATAAAATTGGGAAAATAATAAAAAAGAATATTGAACCTAATAAAAAGAGATAATCCTGAAAGCGCATAAAATCCTAAATCTAAATCCTAATCCTAAAGAGAGAGGAGAGAATATCCCTCTCAAAACTAAATCTAAATCATAGAAAACTAACTAATTGGAGACTCTCCTTGAATGGATGCATTTTCCCACTTCATAACCTCTGGTCTATGCCTTCTGGACTTGGATTTGGGCCAAAAAGGGCTTCAAAATTCGCTATGAGTATTTTCTGCAATTTCTGGGGCGTGGCCTCTGTCACGCGTCCGCATGGGTCACGCGGTCGCGTCATTCGGAGTTTTCCTTGTCACGCGGTCACGTCAATCATGCGACCGCGTCATATGTGTTTCGCTCGAGGCGCATGGTCGCGTCAGTCATGCGGCCGCGTCAATGCCTTTTCGCGCTGGCATGCGGCCGTGTCGCCCATGCGATCGCGTGGCTGCCAGTTTCTTCAAAAATTCTGTTTTGTGCTTTCCTTCCATTTTTGTATGTTTCCTTTCCATCCTTTAAGTCATTCCTGCCTTAGAAGATCTGAAACTACTCAACACACGAATCACGGCATCGAATGGAAATAAAGGGTAATCAAAATCATAGATCTCACCTAACATACATACTTTGTAAAGCAAAACTTCTTTACCTATGTTCCCACTTTTTTCCACTTTTGATGTTACATGCTCATACTTTAACTTTTGTCCCATGTGCATTTATTTTGCATTTGGGGAATCCTTTTGTATTCCCTTTATTCCAATATTGAAAAATAATATTTTTTTATTGCACATGGTAATTCAATTATTTGATTTTACATGAGCATGCTTCCCAAAATTTTTATTTGAATAATTTTATTCTTTTCAACTTTTCTACCTTTTGTTTTTATCATCCATGTTCCCAATAGGTTTCCCACACTTAAACAATTACACACTTTCTATCTTAAGCTAACCAAGGATCTAACTTGGGATTTTTATTTTGTTTTTCTGCTTAAGGCTAGTATTGTGGCTTATAGAATAAGAGGGGATTTAAAGGCTCAAGGGGGCTAACAAGGGTGATGTAAAGGGTAGGCTAATTTGGGATAAGTGAGCTAAAATTAAACAATGGCCTCAATCACTCTCTTGGTATGTATTTCTATTCTATAATCGGACATATAGATTAAAACAAAGTAAAGAACATCAGAATAAAAAAAAGAAGGGCGGAACACACAGGAATAAAAATTATGGTTTGAATGTAACCATACAGTTAAGCTCAAAACTCACAGGCTGTGTGTTCTTGATAAACCCATATTTTATGATATATTTTGTGCTTAATCTGAGTGATTTATTCAATCCTTCACCCACTTATTCATATTAATTACATGGTTTTACTTTCCCTTCCTTATTATGTGATGTATGTGAAAAACATGTTTCCTATGCTTTAAAATTAATTATTTTAATTACCTTTATTTCCATTCGATGCCGTGATTAGTGTGTTGAGTAGTTTCAGATCTTCTAAGGCAGGAATGACTTAAAGGATGGAAATGAAACATACAAAATTGGAAGGAAAGCACAAAACGGAGTTTTTGGAGAAACTGGCAGCCACGCGATCGCATGGACGACGCGGCCGCATGCCAAGCGCGAAGAAGCATTGATGCGGCCACATGACTGACGCGACCGTGCGCCTTAAGCAGAATACATATGACGCGGTCGCATGACTGACGCGACCGTGTGACAAGGAAAACTCTGAATGACGCGACCGCGTGACCTACGCAGACGCGTGACAGAGGCCACGCACCAGAAATTGCAGAAAATGCTCCCAGCGAATTCTGAAGCCCTTTTTGGCCCAAATCCAAGTCCAGAAGGCATAGACCAGAGGTTATGAAGTGGGGGAATGCATCCATTCAAGGAGAGTCACCACTTTAGTTTTTTTTCATGATTTAGATTTAGTTTAGAGAGAGGTTCTCTCCTCTCTCTTCTCTCTTAGGATTAGGATTTAGGATTTCTCTTAGTTTTAGGAGTGACTCTCGATCCCAGGTTCAATGTTCCTTTACTTTAAGCTTCCCTTTCACTTTTTATTCATTCCATTACTTTAGTTGATTATTTGATGTTGCAATTTAATTTATGAATTCTTCCATGTTACAGATTATTATTTTGAATTAATGTTATTTGAGGTATTTCAGTTTAATATTGCTTTCTTTTATTTACATTATTGTTATTCCCATCTGAAGACATTTTTATTCCAGTAAATTTATTTTTCTCCTTTTGGTCTTGGTTAAGAAATTAGTAACTCAGGAGTTATCAAACTCAAACATGAATGATAATTGTTATCTTTGTTAATTAAACTGAACTTCAATAATCCCAATCTTTTCTTAGGAAATAAATAGGATTTGAAAATCAAACCAATTAATCCCTTGACCTTCCTTTATCTTAGTAAAGGTTAACAAAGTGGAATTAAGATTCAATTCTCATCATCATTGATAAGGATAGCTAGGATAGGACCTCTAATTTCTCATACCTTGCCAAAAGTTTATTTACAGTCATTTATTTATTTTACTTGCCATTTAAATTACTTGTTCTTCATTTACTTTAATTGCTAATTAAACTATTCACTCCTCATTCTCAAAACCCCAATTTACAATCTCCATAACCAATAATAAGAACATACTTCCCTGCAGTTCCTTGAGAAGACGACTCGAGGTTTGAATACTTCGGTTATCAATTTATTTAGGGGTTTGTTACTTGTGACAACCAAACGTTTGTACGAAGGGATTTCTGTTGGTTTAGAGACTATATCTACAACGCGACTGTTTTTATAAAATTCTTTACCACCATAAAATCCTAATGTCAAAAATGGCGCCGTTGCCGGGGAACTACAATCGTGTGCCTTATTATTGGTTATTGTAAATATTTTTCTTTTACTTGTTTATTTGTCTTTATTTTCCC
>NC_029789.2:107039184-107045221 GCF_000816755.2 Arachis ipaensis
GCAATGTATAAGTACTGGGAGAATAAAAATAAAAATAAAGAGAAAAATACAGAAAAATAGCAAAATAAAATGAAAGAGTCTATAGTGGTCACCAAAAGAATACGCCAGAGATGGCGACCTCCCCACACTTAAAATAAAGCATCGTCCCTGATGCTCACTCAAGCAGGGTGTGAAGGGGTGTCATCACTGGAAGGGTGGGTAGCTGGAGTCTCTGTGGTGGTGGTCTGAAGATCTGCCTGCTGCAGAGGAGGTGCTGACTGGATAAAGATCTCTGGGTCTACAGCCTGAATCTGAGGCGGAGCCTCCTGATGTGATGCGGCCTGCTCTGTGCCTGCCTGCGCAGCCTCGCTCTGTGGATGGGTCTCTGCCTCGTGATCATCCGCCTCCTCCTCAGATGCCTCGGATGGTGTGTCAGGCTCGGAGGGGATGTGATGAGAGGATAATTTATACGCTTTTTGGCATTGTTTTTAGTATATTTTTAGTAGGATCTAGTTACTTTTAGGGATGTTTTCATTAGTTTTTATGTTAAATTCACATTTCTGGACTTAACTATGAGTTTGTGTGTTTTTCTATGATTTCAGGTATTTTCTAGCTGAAATTGAGGGACTTGAGCAAAAATCAGATTCAGAGGTAGAAGAAGGATTGTCGATGCTATTGGATTCTGACCTCCCTGCACTCAAAGTGGATTTTCTGGAGCTACAGAACTCAAAATGGCGCGCTTCCAATTGCGTTGGAAAGTAGACATCCAGGGCTTTCCAGCAATATATAATAGTCCATACTTTGGCCGAGTTTAGACGACGTAAATGGGCATTGAACGCCAGTTCTACGCTGCAGTCTGGAGTTAAACGCCAGAAACACATCACAAGCCAGAGTTGAACGCCAGAAATACGTTACAAACTGGCTTTCAACTCCAAAAGAAGCCTCTGCACGTGGAAAGCTAAAGCTCAACCCAAGCACACACCAAGTGGGCCCCGAAAGTGGATTTATGCATCAATTACTTACTTCTGTAAACCCTAGTAACTAGTTTAGTATAAATAGGACTTTTTACTATTGTATTAGACATCTTGGGACGTCTAGTTCTTAGATCATGGGGGCTGACCTCTCGGCCATGCCTAAACCTTTCACTTATGTATTTTCAAACGGTAGAGTTTCTGCACTCCATAGATTAAGGTGTGGAGCTCTGCTGTTCCTCATGAATTAATGCAAAGTACTACTGTTTTTCTATTCAATTCAACTTATTCTGCTTCTAAGATATTCATTTGCACTTCAATATGAATGTGATGAACGTGACAATCATCATCATTCTCCCACGAACGCGTGCCTGACAACCACTTCCGTTCCACCTTAGATTGAATGAATATCTCTTGGATCTCTTAATCAGAATCTTCGTGGTATAAGCTAGATTGATGGCGGCATTCATGAGAATCCGGAAAGTCTAAACCTTGTCTGTGGTATTCCGAGTAGGATTCTGGGATTGAATGACTGTGACGAACTTCAAACTTGCGAGTGCTGGGCGTAGTGACAGACGCAAAAGGAGGGTGAATCCTATTCCAGTATGATCGAGAACCTCAGATGATTAGCCGTGCTGTGACAGAACATTTGGACCATTTTCACAAGAGGATAGGATGCAGTGACAGCGCATCAGACCATTTTCACAGAGAGGATGAAAAGTAGCCATTGACAATGGTGATATCCTTACATAAAGCCAGCCATGGAAAGGAATAGGACTTATTGGATGAAGACAACAGGAAAGCAGAAGTTCAGAGGGACGAAAGCATCTCTATACCTTTATCTGAAATTCTCACCAATGATATACATAAGTATTTCTATCTTTATTTTCTGTCTATTTATTATTAATTTTCGAAAACTCCATAACTATTTTATATCCGCCTAACTGAAATTTACAAGGTGACCATAGCTTGCTTCATACCAACAATCTCTGTGGGATCGACCGTTACTCACGTAAGGTTTATTACTTGGACGACCCAGTGCACTTGTTGGTTAGTTGTATCGAAGTTGTGAATGAAAAATGATTTATTAAGACATGCGTACAGAGTTTTTGGGGCCGTTGCCTGAGATCACAATTTCGTGCACCAAGTTTTTGGCGCCGTTGCCGGGGATTGTTCGAGTTTGGACAACTGACGGTTCATCGTGTTGCTCAGATTGGGTAATTTTCTTCTTATTTTATTTTCAAAAAGTTTTCAAAAAATTTTCAAAAAAAAATTTTTCAAAAAAATTTTTCAAAAATCTTTCAAAAAAATTTTCTCATCTGTTTTCAAAAATTATTTCGGAATTTTTAAGAATGAATTCTAGTGTTTCATGAAACATGTTGAAGCCTAGCTGGCTGTAAAGCTATGTCTAATTCTTTTGGATAGGGGATTCCAACCATCAGCATAGAGGCAAGTTAATTTGAATATCAGCTGTTGCATGCCTGATTTGTATCTTCTAAAGCTTGGCTGGCTATTAAGCCATGCCTAACCCTCAGATTGGAGCTTTAGACTAAGAGTACAAGATTCCTGGAATTCATATTAAAAATTTTGCAATCCTTATTTTCTTTTTCCTATATGTTTTTTCGAAAATAATATACAAAAATCCAAAAAAAAATTAATAAAATCATAAAAATAAAAAATATTTTGTGTTTCTTGTTTGAGTCTTGAGTCAATTTTTGAGTTTGGTGTCAATTGCATACTCATCTTGCATTTTTTCGAAAAATTCATGCATTCATAGTGTTCTTCATGATCTTCAAGTTGTTCTTGGTAAATCTTCTTGTTTGATCTTGATGTTTTCTTGTTTTGTGTATTTTCTTGTTTCTCATGTGCATTTTTGCATCCGTAGAGTCTAAGCATCAAAGATTTCTAAGTTTGATGTCTTGCATGTTTTCTTTGCATCAAAAATTTTTCAAAAATATGTTCTTGATGTTCATCATGATCTTCAAAGTGTTCTTGGTGTTCATCTTGACATTCATAGCATTCTTGCATGCATTCATTGTTTTGATCTAAAAATTTTCATGCATTGCATCATTTTCATGTTTTTCTCTCTCATCATAAAAATTCAAAAAATCAAAAAAATATCTTTCCCTTTTTCCTCTCATAAAATTCGAAAATTTGAGTTGACTTTTTCAAAAATTTTTAAAATCCAGTTGTTTTCTATGAGTCAATTCAAATTTTCAAATTTTATCTTTTTCAAAATATTTTTCAAAAATCATATCTTTTTCACTTTTCTTATTTATTTTCGAAAATTTTTAAAATATTTTTCAAAAATATTTTTCTTATCTTTATCTCCTAATTTTCGAAAATAACATCATCAATTAATGTTTTGATTCAAAATTTCAAGCTTGTTACTTGCTTGTTAAGAAAGATTCAAACTTTAAGTTCTAGAATCATATCTTGTGATTTCTTGTGAATCAAGTCATTAATTGTGATTTTAAAAATCAAATCTTTTTCAAAACTAATTTCAATCATATCTTTTCAAAAATATCTTTGTATCTTATCTTTTTCAAAATCATATCTTTTTCAAAAATTTGATTTTAAAATATCTTTTCTAACTTCTTATCTTCTTATCTTTTCAAAAATTGATTTTTAAAATTTGTTTCAACTAACTAACTAACTTTTTGTTTGTTTCTTATCTTTTTCAAAACTACTTAACTAACTCTCTCTCTCTCTAATTTTCGAAAATATCTCCCTCTTTTTCAAAAATTCTTTTTAATTAACTAATTGTTTCAAAATTCAATTTTAATCTATTTCTTCTTTTAATTTTCGAAAATCACTAACCATTTTTCAAAAATAATTTTCGAAAATCCTTCTCTCTCATCTCCTTCTATTTATTTATTCACCTACTAGCACTTCTCTCCCATCCAAAAATTCAAACACTACCTCCCTCTCTGTGTTCGAGTTTTTCCTCTTCTCTTCCTTACATTACATTCTTTTCTTCTTCTACTCACACAGGGGAACCTCTATACCTGGGCAAAAAGGATCCCTATTATTATTATTTCTCTGTTCCCTTCTTTTTCATATGAGCAGGAGCAAGGACAAGAACATTCTTGTTGAAGCAGATCCAGAACCTGAAAGGACTCTGAAGAGGAAACTAAGAGAAGCTAAATTACAACAATCCAGCAAGCACCTTTCAGAAATTTTCGAACAGGAAGAGGAGATGGCAGCCGAAAATAATAATAATGCAAGGAGAATGCTTGGTGACTTTACTGCACCTAATTCTAATTTACATGGAAGAAGCATCTCCATCCCTACCATTGGAGCAAACAATTTTGAGCTGAAACCTCAATTAGTTTCTCCGATGCAGCAGAACTGCAAGTTTCATGGACTTCCATCTGAAGATCCTTTTCAATTCTTAACTGAATTCTTGCAGATTTGTGATACTGTTAAGACTAATGGAGTAGATCCTGAAGTCTACAGGCTCATGCTTTTCCCTTTTGCTGTAAGAGACAGAGCTAGAATATGGTTGGACTCTCAACCTAAAGATAGCCTGAACTCTTGGGATAAGCTGGTTACGGCTTTCTTGGCCAAGTTCTTTCCTCCTCAAAAGCTGAGCAAGCTTAGAGCTGATGTTCAAACCTTCAGACAGAAAGAAGGTGAATCCCTCTATAAAGCGCCTTTACATCCCTGCTGATTTCATAGTCCTAGATACTGGGAAGGATGAGGATGAATCCATCATCCTTGGAAGACCCTTCCTAGCCACAGCAAGAGCTGTGATTGATGTTGACAGAGACGAACTAGTCCTTCAATTGAATGAGGACTCCCTTGTGTTAAAAACTCAAGGTCATCCTTCTGTAAACATGGAAAAGAAGCACAGTAAGCTTCTCTTAAAACAGAGTCAACGAGAGCCCCCACAGTCAAACTCTAAGTTTGGTGTTGGGAGGCCACAACCAAACTCTAAGTTTGGTGTTGAACTCCCATATCCAAACTCTAAGTTTGGTGTTGGGAAGTCTCAATAATGCTCTGAACATTTGTGAGGCTCCATGAGAGCTCACTGTCAAGCTATTGACATTAAAGAAGCGCTTGTTGGGAGGCAACCCAATTTTTTTTATCTAATTTATTTTTATTTTTATTTCATATTTTATTAGGTTCATGATCATGTGGAGTCACAAAATAAATAGAAAAATTGAAAATAGAATCAAAAACAGCAGAAGAAAAATCACACCCTGGAGGAGGATCTTACTGGCATTTAAACGCCAGTAAGGAGCATCTGTCTGGCGTTCAACGCCAGAACAGAGCATGTTTCTGGCGTTGAATGCCAGAAACAAGCAGCATCCTGGCGTTCAGACGCCAGAAATGCACAGTGAGGAAAGCTGGCGCTGAACGCCAGAAACAAGCATCAATTCGGCATTTAAACGCCAGAATTGTATGAAAAGGCATTTTACATGCCTAATGGGTGCAGAGATGCAAATCCTTGACACCTCAGGATCTGTGAAACCCACAGGATCAACTCAGTATCTGTGGACCCCACAGGATCCCCACCTACCACCACTTACTCTCTTCCCTCTTCTCAATGTTCATCCTCTCTTCCCAATAAACACTCTTCCCTATAAACCTACCTCATAAACTCCACCTACCTTCAAAATTCAAAATCAATTTCCCACCCAAACCCACCCATATGGCCGAACCTTAACCCTCCTCCCTTCCCTATATAAAGCCCTCCATTCTTCCTCATTTTCACACAACACAACCCTCTCTTCTCTTCTTGGCCGAATACACCTCTCCCTCCTCTCCTCCATATTTTCTTCTTCTTCTTCTTCATCTATTCTTTCTTCTCTTGCTCGAGGGCGAGCAATATTCTAAGTTTGGTGTGGTAAAAGCATAAGCTTTTTTGTTTTTCCATTACCACTGATGGCACCCAAGACCGGAGAATCCTCTAAGAAAGGGAAAGGGAAGACAAAAGATTCCACCTCCGAGTCATTGAAGATGGAAAGATTCATCTCCAAAGCTCATCAAGACCACTTCTATGATGTTGTGGCCAAGAAGAAGGTGATCCCTGAGGTCCCTTTCAAGCTCAAGAGAAATGAGTATCTGGAGATCCGACATGA
>NC_029789.2:107045288-107088456 GCF_000816755.2 Arachis ipaensis
AGCAATGAGGGAGGAGCAACAAAGACAAGGAAGAGACATAGAAGAGCTCAAGGACATCATTGGTTCCTCAAGGAGAAAACGCCACCATCACTAAGGTGGACTCATTCTTTGTTCTTACATTCTCTGTTTTTCGTTTTCTATGTTAAGTGCTTATCTAAGTTTGTGTCTTATTACATGATCATTAGTATTTAGTAACTTTGTCTTAAAGTTATGAATGTCCTATGAATCCATCACCTCTCTTAAATGAAAAATATTTTAATTCAAAAGAACAAGAAGTACATGAGTTTCGAATTCATCCTTGAACTTAGTTTAATTATATTGATGTGGTGACAATGCTTCTTGTTTTCTGAATGAATGCCTGAACAGTGCATATGTCTTTTGAAGTTGTTGTTTATGAATGTTAAATATGTTGACTCTTGAAAGAATAATGACAAAGAGACATGTTATTTGATAATCTAAAAAATCATAAAAATGATTCTTGAAGCAAGAAAAAGCAGCAAAGAACAAAGCTTGCAAAAAAAAAATAGCGAAAAAAAAATTAGAAAGAAAAAGAAAAAGCAAGGTTTGGAATTTATAGTATATTCTCTTCTTTTTATCCTATTTGATTTTCAGTTGCTTGGGGACAAGCAACAATTTAAGTTTGGTGTTGTGATGAGCGGATAATTTATACGCTTTTTGACATTGTTTTTAGTATGTTTTTAGTAGGATCTAGTTACTTTTAGGGATTTTTTCATTAGTTTTTATGTTAAATTCACATTTCTGGACTTTACTATGAGTTTGTGTGTTTTTCTGTGATTTCAGGTATTTTCTGGCTGAAATTGAGGGACTTGAGCAAAAATCAGATTCAGAGGTAGAAGAAGGACTGCCGATGCTGTTGGATTCTGACCTCCCTACACTCAAAGTGGATTTTCTGGAGCTACAGAACTCAAAATGGCGCGCTTCCAATTGCGTTGGAAAGTAGACATCCAGGGCTTTCCAACAATATATAATAGTCCATACTTTGGCCGACTTTAGATGACGTAAATGCTACGCTGCAGTCTGGAGTTAAACGCTAGAAACACGTCACAAGCCAGAGTTGAACACCAGAAATACGTTACAAACTGGCTTTCAACTCCAAAAGAAGCCTCTGCATGTGGAAAGCTAAAGTTCAGCCCAAGCACACACCAAGTGGGCCCCGGAAATGGATTTATGCATCAATTACTTACTTCTGTAAACCCTAGTAACTAGTTTAGTATAAATAGGACTTTTTACTATTGTATTAGACATCTTGGGACGTCTAGTTCTTAGATCATGGGGGCTGGTCTCTCGGCCATGCCTGAACCTTTCACTTATGTATTTTCAAACGGTAGAGTTTCTGCACTCCATAGATTAAGGTGTGGAGCTCTGCTGTTCCTCATGAATTAATGCAAAGTACTACTATTTTTCTATTTAATTCAACTTATTCCGCTTCTAAGATATTCATTCGCACTTCAATATGAATGTGATGAACGTGACAATCATCATCATTCTCCCATGAATGCGTGCCTGACAACCACTTCCGTTCCACCTTAGATTGAATGAGTATCTCTTGGATCTCTTAATCAGAATCTTCGTGGTATAAGCTAGATTGATGGCGGCATTCATGAGAATCCAGAAAGTTTAAACCTTGTCTGTGGTATTCTGAGTAGGATTCTGGGATTGAATGACTGTGACGAACTTCAAACTCGCGAGTGCTAGGCGTAGTGACAGACGTAAAAGGAGGGTGAATCCTATTCCAGTATGATCGAGAACCTCAGATGATTAGCCGCGCTGTGACAGAGCATTTGGACCATTTTCACAAGAGGATAGGATGCAGCCATTGGCCACGGTGATCCCTCCAGATGATTAGCCATGCGGTGACAGCGCATCGCACCATTTTCACAGAGAG
Organism: Arachis ipaensis; assembly: GCF_000816755.2. NCBI lineage: Eukaryota > Viridiplantae > Streptophyta > Magnoliopsida > Fabales > Fabaceae > Arachis > Arachis ipaensis. Next base: position 107,047,195 of record NC_029789.2, read on the forward strand.
GATGAAAAGTAGCCATTGATAATGGTGATATCCTTACATAAAGCCAGCCATGGAAAGGAGTAGGACTGATTGGATGAAGACAGCAGGAAAGCAGAAGTTCAGAGGGACGAAAGCATCTCTATACCTTTATCTGAAATTCTCACCAATGATATACATAAGTATTTCTATCTTTATTTTCTGTCTATTTATTATTAATTTTCGAAAACTCCATAACTATTTTATATCCGCCTGACTGAGATTTACAAGGTGACCATAGCTTGCTTCATACCAACAATCTCCGTGGGATCGACCCTTACTCACGTAAGGTTTATTACTTGGACGACCCAGTGCACTTGCTGGTTAATTGTATCGAAGTTGTGAATGAAAAACGATTTATTAAGACGTGCGTACAGAGTTTTTGGGGCCGTTGCCTGAGATCACAATTTCGTGCACCAGGATGTCGCCAGATCGTATCATCAGCTTCAGGTGCTCATAGGGTTGCTTGTTGTGATGCTCCATCTGGTCAAGCCGTCGAAATAGGTGGTGCACTAGGTGATAGATGGGCTCTGAGGCAGGTGGAGGTGCAGTGGTGGTAGCAGGGGTAGCTGTGGAAGAAGAGGGGCCGGCAGATGGTGTGGCTGTCTCAGCAGTAGCAGTGAGGAATGGAGGTCTGTAGCCCAAAGCCAGAAAGTTCCTGCTGTGAGGGATAATCTTCTTGCATTCTGTAGCAGGTGGCTTCTCATCAGCATACTCCCAAGGCACGTCAGGTCGACGGCCTAGCTGTGTAATCAGATAAGGAAAGGGAAGAGTGCCTCGAATGTGGACCCTGGCCATATAGTACCGGATAAAGCGTGGCAAGTACAGGTCCTTACCTTCCATCACACACCATAGGAGGGTGATCATAGCGGCAGGGATCTCTGTCTCATGGGTACTCGGCATGACAAAATTGCTCAAGATCTGGTGCCATAGCCGAGCCTCATCGTTTAAGTAAATTCACTTGATTTCCTTTGGCATGGTAGTGTTCTGACCCATGATCCATGGAACGGTCGAGTCAAGGGCTATCCTAGCCTTGACTGCATCCCAATCAAACTTCATGAAGCGCATATCCTCCTCAGCTTTTTGATAACCATCCAGCTGATCAGATTTAGGCAGAAGTTTCAGAACATCCTCTATGGCCTCTTCAGGGACCAGAATCTGCTTCCCTCTTAGGTTCACTGCATCTAGGGAAGTCTTGAAGTATGCAGTAGAATTCCCTTACCCAAGATGCATTGACCCCAGTCAGGTTTCTTTCCAGGAAGAACCAGCCTCTTTGTTTGATCTGATCAGAGGTGTATTGCTGGAGTTCTTCTGGGATCTTCAGAGTCCTCTTCAAGTACAGGTTCCTGGAGGTTGCAAACATCGGATACTTCAGCTCACAGTATCGGTTTGCAAACTTTACTGGATCAGTAGCAGGGAGTAGCTGGTCGGCCTTCTCCTGCGGGGTAAAGTTTTTCTCCCGTCAGGAGTCATCGTGCATGATATCCATGATAGACATAGCGGATTCTCCTCTTTTAAGTTTGCCAGTAGTAGCTTTTGCTTTTCCTTTTCTTTGGCTGGCAGACATCCTGAAAGACAGAAAACCAGGATATAAAAAAAATAGGAAAACAAATAGGCAAATAATCAAAAGAAACACAAAGTGGCAAAGGAGCAATAGAAGAGGAGATTGAGTTAAGCAAATTTGCATTAAGGATTGTATAAGAGTTAGAATACTGAGAAGAAAAATGTCACAATCCAAAATGTACTTCAGTTCAAGTTAATTAGAAAAAGTATCATCATGCCTTGGTTAGAATGTTAAAAGAAAGTTAAAAACCAGAAGAAATGTTTTGAAAGGTTAGGTTTGGTTAGAAACGAAAAATAGTTTAGGAAGTTAAAATTAGTGAGTTAGTAAAAAGTGGGTAAAGTAAGTGGCATAATGATCACATTCCAAGTAACAGGCATTCACAAATAGAAGCTATAGGTAACTCATATCCAAACAAGGAAATTAAGTTGATGATGATTCAGATAGATATAGAAGTAGTAAAAATTTGAATCTAAACATAAAAAATGCAGATTAAGAACCAGGAAATCAAAAAGAATAAGAAAGCTTGCCCTGGCATTCATGAATTAGTTTGGTAAAAGCAGAGTAAAGCAGAGTTTAAATAGCCAAAAACAAAACATGAATGAAAGTTAAAAATAGTTTATAAAAATTTGGGCAGCATTCCGGCTGAAATTGGATTGTCCCGGAAAATAAACAGCAATCAGAATAGTTCATATGAATGAAAACAGATTGCAATTAAAGAGTATGAACAAGAATGAACTTGAAGAACAGCATATGAACATTATTAACATATAGCAACAGCAGAATTGCGAAAATTGTAAAACAAGAAACACGAACAGCGCAATTAAACAGGCCTAAATCCACTAACCACATCCTAGGCTACCTAACAACCTAGAAGAGGGGGTTGGGTGGCGGCGGGGTCTGGGTGGTCGGCGGGGTGGCGGCGGTCGGTGATGGTGGCTGGGTGGTGGTTGGGTGGTTGGAGAAGAAGAGAGGAAGGAGAAGGGTTTGGGGGGGCGCAAATGGTAGGGTTCGCGTGACTGGGGGGTTATAAATTTGAATCCACGCGATCGCGTGGGGCACGCGGTCGCATGGTTGGGCTGAAATGGTGGTTGACGTGATCGCAAGGAATGGATTAGGGAGCGAATGACACGATCGCCTGGGACATGCGATCGCGTCGTTGAAAATTGTGCGAAACGTACGATTCCAGTGTCGTTTCAGCGCAACTCTCTGTCTCCTTTTGGGGTGTTGTGCAATCCATGCGACGCGATCGCGTCACTCACGCTGTCGCGTAGGATTGATGTTATGCAAGTGACGTGATCGCGTCAGGGACGCGATCGCGTGGGCATTTTGTGCAAAATGCACAATGGCCACACGATTCCAGCCTAACTTTCTTGTCGTTGGATGTTTACACCGACCTCCAGATCACGCGGCTGCATGAATGACGCGATCGCGTGGGAAGTATTTTTCGCAACTTGACGCGATCGCATGAATGATGCGGTCGCGTCGCACACCCTTTTTTTGTGCAAAATGCAGAATGCAATGCTAATATGAATGTTATGCATGATTCCAGGTTCAATGAAGTAAAATAAAATAAAACTCAAAAATAAACAAAACGGAATAAAATTAAAATTGAAAAAAAGAACGATCATACCATGGTGGTTTGTCTCCTACCTAGCACTTTTAGTTAAAGTCCTTAAGTTGGACATTGGATGAGCTTTCTGTTATGGTGGCTTGTGCTTAAATTCATCCAGAAATCTCCACCAACGCTTGGAATGCCAATAGCCTCCGGGATCCCAAACTAGGCATGTAAAGCTTCTGAGCAGCTTCAAATAGATTCTCAGGCTCCCAGGGTGACGAGTGTCAGAATAGATTCCAGGATCCCAAACTTGGCTTTTAAATCCGCCTTCGTCTTGATCTATATTTTTCCATCCGGGTGGTTTAGAAATTAGATTCTCACCAGGATAACCAAACGTTTTCCGAGATCCATTTGATAGATCATGATGCCAATCTGCACACTTCGAGTCGAAGCGTGGAACCTTATTGAACCTTGTGCACCAGCTCTGAATACAAGCCATTTCCTTTTTACTCTTAAAGCTGCAGAGAGCTCTAAGCTGGCCATCTGTTTCAAGCAAACCATATTCAGGTGGCAAAATAAAGCTAAAGGTTAAGGATTGTACCCACTTGAAGCTTGTATTGGGTGGTAATGGCCTTGGGATAGGTGGTTCCAGTGGTTCTGTGAGTTTTACTCCCTTGTGCTCTTCTGTGAAATTCTTCACTTCTTTGCAAGATTCTTCAAATGTATCCATGTCCTGATCAAAGCCTTCTATGTCTTCCTCGTCACTCAAGTCATAAACGGGAGGTTGGAAAAAATCTACCTCTGTATCATCTTCGTACTCGCTTGGGGAAGATTCTTTAATCTCAGAGAATTCACTCGCGGATGCAAGTTCATTACTAGAAGAACTGGACTTGTGACTATCATCATCAAGAGAATTTGCTTCTTGGGTCATTCCATCTAGTTCTTCATAAGAGACTTGCTTTGGGGGTTGTACACTATCCTCTTTAGCATCAATTGTAACAGCCTTGACAAAATTCTCTACAACTCTGGATTCCCATGGAAGTTCAGCGTCTCCTAAGTCTTCAACCAACTCTTCTTCTTGTATAATGACAGCTTCCTCTGCTTGTTCTAGTACGAAGTCATGCTCTGTCTTGTCCACTGGAGTTTCTAATATCTCCTTTATGCTACGCCTTTCATTAGATTGCCCACATGGGGCTCTGGGAGGCCCTTGAATGTTCGAACGTCTAGAAGATAATTGACTTATTGCTTGCTCCAGTTGATGAAGGGTTGTTTGAAGTTGATCTAATGTTCCCTTGAGGCGAACTTCTGATTCTCGGGGTAATGGATTTGGACGTGGTACATTGGGAAGTGGTGGTGTTTGGGAGTAATTGGATTGGAATCGGGGTAAATGAGGATTATATGGTGGCGAATGGTGAAAAGGAGCTTGTGAGTGTGGTGGTTCAAGGTTGGGTTGAGAGGATGGCCTATAAGCATAGGGTGGGGCTTGTTGGTAACTACGAGGTTGTCCACCATGTCCATTGCCTTGGTATGCATTGTAGAATGGTCTTTGTCCATGATATCTTGGAGGGTGTTGCTGCCAAAAGGGTTGATCAGATCCTCTTGGCTCCATCCATCTTTGATTGCTCTGACCTTGATGCATGTTCCTATTATAACTTTCATTCCTTTCAACAATATTAGAACCAAACTCAAAGCGAGAGGGGTGAGATTTCATAGTAGCTAATGAAGATAAAAGAAGAAAATAAAAACAAATAAACACGTAAAAGAAAAATATTTACAATAACCAATAATAAGGCACACGATTGCAATTCCCCGGCAACGGCGCCATTTTGATGTTAGGATTTTTGCCAGTAAAGAATTTTATAAAAACAGTCACGTTGTAGATATAGTCTCTAAACCAACAGAAATCCCTTCGTACAAACGTTTGGTTGTCACAAGTAACAAACCCCTAAATAAATTGATAACCGAAGTATTCAAATCTCGGGTCGTCTTCTCAAGGAACTGCAGGGAAGTATGTTCTTATTATTGGTTATGGAGATTTTAAATCGGGGTTTTGAAGATAAGGAACAAGTAATTCAAATTGCAATTAAAATAAGTAAATGATTGTAAAATAAATAAATAACTGTAAAATAAACTTTTGGCAAGGTATGAGAAATTAGAAGTCCTATCCTAGTTATCCTTATCAATGATGATGAAGATTGAATCTTAATTCCACTTAGTTAGCTTTTACTTAAAGTAAAGAAAAGTCAAGTGACTAATTAGTTTGATCTTCGAATCCTAGTTAATCCCTAAGGAAAGATTGGGATTATAGAAGTTCAGTTCAATTAGCAAAGATAACAATTATCAATCATGCTTGAGTTTGATAACTCCTGAGTTACTGATTTCTTAACCAAGACCAAAAGGAGAAAAGTAAATCTACTGGAATAAAAATGTCTTCAGATGGGAATAACAATAATGTAAATAAAAGAAAGCAATAATAAACTGAAATACCTCAAATAACATTAATTCAAAGAGTAATCTGTAACATAGAAGAATTCATAAATAAAATTGGGAAAATAATAAAAAGGAATATTGAACCTGATAAAAAGAGATAATCCTGAAAGCGCATAAAATCCTAAATCTAAATCCTAATCCTAAAGAGAGAGGAGAGAATCTCCCTCTCAAAACTAAATCTAAATCATGGAAAACTAACTAATTGGAGACTCTCCTTGAATGGATGCATTCCCCCACTTCATAACCTCTGGTCTATGCCTTCTGGACTTGGATTTGGGCCAAAAAGGGCTTCAGAATTCGCTATGAGTATTTTCTGCAATTTCTGGTGCGTGGCCTCTGTCACGCGTCCGCGTGTGTCATGCAGTCGTGTCATTCGGAGTTTTCCTTGTCACGCAGTCGCGTCAGTCATGCGACCGCGTCATATGTGTTTCGCTCGAGGCACGCGGTCGCGTCAGTCATGCGGCCGCGTCAATGCTTTTTCGCGCTGGCATGTGGCCGCGTCGCCCATGCGATCGCGTGGCTGCCAGTTTCTTCAAAAACTCTGTTTTGTGCTTTCCTTCCATTTTTGTATGTTTCCTTTCCATCCTTTAAGTCATTCCTACCTTAGAAGATCCGAAACTACTCAACACACGAATCACGGCATCGAATAGAAATAAAGGGTAATCAAAATAATTATTTTTAAGCATAGGAAACATGTTTTTCACATACATCACATAATAAGGAATGGAAAGTAAAACCATGCAATTAATATGAATAAGTGGGTGAAGGATTGAATAAATCACTCAGATTAAGCACAAAATATATCATAAAATATGGGTTTATCAACTATACACAAAAGCATCAATGCATATGGTTTAAACATAAGTGATACATGAGTATATACCCAATTCCCATGATTTTCAACAAAATACAAAAATACACTTTTATCTCCCCCCAATATTCCCAACTCTCTCAAAATCGAATGATAAACACTCTCACTAGCCTAAGCTAATCAAAGATCCAAACAAGGGACATTTATTGTTTTTCACTTAGGGCTTGTAATATGCTAAAATTAAGAACAAATATGTTTAGCATAGGCTCAAAGTTGGCTAACAATGGAAGATAAAAGGTAGGCTATTTGGGTAAGTGAGCTAATTAAAACAAAACCCCAATTAGCTTCCCGGTAAAAGAGAAATATCCTCGTTGGTAGTATAGTTCCTGTTCATACCCTGGACCGAGCTGAACTGTCTAGGTTGGACGACGTCAAAGCAACCGACTTTTGGTAAAGGTTGGTCGAAACCGACCTCTTCCAAAAGAGCTCGGCCAAATCGCCATAAAGGCCTAAGTAGGCCCAAAGCAGAAGATCATAGCCCACCTAAAGGTGGCTGGCCAAAAGATAAAGTGGCCTCACCCACAAAAAGATAAGATAAGATAACTAAGTTATCTCAAGGAAGGTCACTTCCCACTACTATAAATACACTGGAGCACCCAGGTATAACTCATACTCTAATTCTACTAAAAATCTGCTTAAAGCCCGTGCTAACTTAAGCATCGTAGTCTCTTGCAGGTACCACCACCCTCCGGTGACCAAGGAGCGTCAGCACCTCAAGATCCAGCAAGACGGACACAACTGCTCCGACCACACTAGAAGATCTCCTCCGAGATCGACCTCCAGTTTCAGGTAACCCTCGAAACATTGGCGCCGTTGCCGAGTACCTAGAAGTCATCCCACCACCATGGCGGACAACCCTGACAATGATCATAACTCAGGTTTGGAAGAAAGAACACCGCTCAAGAACACGGATGCCGCATTAAAGGATACACTTCAATCCAAGGGAGACAAGTAGTCCCCAAACACGGAGATCTTGGATGTCATCCGTGAATAGCAGGATCACCTTAAACAGTTTGAATAGGAAGCCGAACGACAGCAGGAGGCCGAGTGAGATCCGCAGAGAGAAACAAGAAGGCGTAAAGAGCTGGAAGACAAGCTCCTCAAGCTCGAAGCCTATTTTAAAACCAAAACTGCTTGGCCCAATCGCGAAGATAGCCCCCACAGGGACCAAGACTTGTTTATGAAAGAGATCATGAAAGCTAAAATCTCAAAAGACTTTAAAGCTCCCGACATGACTTTATACGATGGTACGTCTGACCCGAGCCATCATCTCAGTAACTTCAGAAGCTGGATGTACCTCACGGACGCCTCGAACGCAACTCGCTGCAAAGCCTTCCCGACCACCCTGACTAAAACGGCAATAAAGTGGTTCGACAGTCTGCCTCCAAGATCAATCACAAGCTTTGACGATCTGGCTAAAAAGTTCCTTGCCAGATTCTCCATCCAGAAGGATAAAGCCAAGTACGCTCCGAGCTTATTAGGAATTAGACAAGGAGATCGGGAAAGCCTCCGCAGCTACACGAAAAGATTTAATAAAGCATGCCTTGACATACAAAATCTTCCAAGAGAAGCGACCATCATGGGACTCATCAATGGTCTGCGCGAAGGACCCTTTAGCCACTCCATATCCAAAAAACACCCAACATCTTTGAACGAGGTACAAGAACGGGCGGAAAAGTACATTAATATGGAGGAGAACTCCCGATTTAGAGAAGCCTTAAAGTCTGGGTTCTCCTACCCATCTCGGGACAAGGATAAAGATTCCAGGAAAAAAGAGGACCAACCTACCGAGAAACCTAGAAAGTACCCAACTACACCCCCTCTCTGGGTGTCTCTTGTGGATGTTTACCGAGAGATATGCAACACAGAGAAGATCCCGCCCCCTCATCCGATCAAACACAAAAGGGGAGGAAGTCGGACGGAGTATTGCGAATACCACCGAATCTATAGGCACTCTAACAACGAGTGCTACGACTTAAAGAATGTCATAGAAAAGCTAGCCCGGGAAGGGAGATTAGATCGGTTCCTTGCCAATACAGGGAATGAACCAGAAAAGCAAAAAAGGGACGAAGAGGGAGGATGAGCTGAACGTCCCCCTCACACCCCTGAAAGACACGTTCACATAATCAACGGCGGATTCGCAGGTGGAGGGATCTCCAATTCATCCCGTAAAAGACACCTAAAGGAAGTGTTCCACGTCGGAGAAGTGGATAGGTCATTAGACCTTCCCACTATCACTTTTACTCAAGAGGATGCCGCAGGCATCATCCTAGGACACGATGATCCTGTGGTTGTTACTATCATACTAGCCAATGCCAACCTCTACCGAACATTGATCGACCAAGGAAGCTCTGTGGATATACTGTTCAAATCCGCCTTCGACAAACTCGACCTACAAGAAAAATAGTTCAAAGCATATCCAAATAGCCTATTTGGGCTCAGACACGCCCCAATTCAGCCACTCGGGTACATCCCACTGTACACAACCTTTGGAAAAGGAACTCGGTCTAGGACGCTAAGCATAGACTACATTGTAGTCGATGTGAGCTCAGCTTACAATGCCCTAATAGGTCGGACAACACTAAACCAGCTTGCTGCAGTAGTCTCCACTCCACATCTATGCATAAAGTTCCCAACTCCAGAAGGGATCGCCATGGTAAAGGGAGACCAGAACCTTGCACGACGCTGTTACAACGAAAGTCTGAACCTTAAAGGCAACCCCAGAGGAAAAGAAACTAACACAATCGAACTCGGGGGAGTCCGAGCTCACGAAGAGCTTCGTCCTCAACCAGAAGCGAAGACCTAAGAAGTTCAGATCGGGGATACTCAAGACAAAATAACAAATATAGGAGCAACCTTAAAAGGAGACCTAAAGGTGCTACTGATACAGTTCCTAAAGGATGATTCTGACCGCTTTGCATGGAAGGCCGCAGACATGCCCGGCATAGATCCCGGGCTAATATGCCATAAACTGGCAGTGTATCTTGGATATCGGCCAGTGCAACAGAAGCGTAGGAAGCTTAGCCCAGAAAGGTCCCAAGCTGTGGAAGAGCAGGTACAGGTCTTACTGGAGACAGGGTTCATAAGGGAGGTTAAGTACCCATTGTGGCTAGCCAACGTCGTTTTGGTAAAGAAGTCAAATGGAAAATGGCATATGTGTACTGATTACACCGACCTCAATAAAGCCTGCCCAAAATATCCCTACCCACTCCCAAATATAAACACTCTAGTGGATGCCTCTTCGGGATACAAGTACCTTTCCTTCATAGATGCTTATTTAGGATATAACCAAATCCCAATGTATCCGCCCGATCAAGAAAAGGCCTCGTTCATAACCCCGAAAGCGAACTACTGCTACATAGTCATGCCTTTCAGACTCAAGAACGCAGGTGCTACATACCAAAGATTGATGAAAAAAGTTGGCTAACAATGGAAGATAAAAGGTAAGGCTATTTGGGTAAGTGAGCTAATCGAAACAATGGCCTCAATCATATAAGTGCATTCATACACAAAATAATGGACATAAAGAATCAAACAAATCAACGATTACAATCATAGAAAGAGAATAATGCACACAAGAATGAAAATAGTTGTTATATGATGTAACCACACAATTAGGCTCAAATCTCACATGCTTGTGTTCTTAGCTCAAAACATGTTCCACAATGTATATAATTCAAGCAAGTTCTAATTTTTTTTTTCAATCAATTGGGATGCCCTATAGATAAAATCCTTGAAAATTTTCATTATTTTGACTAAACTTATTATATATAGATGCAAAATAAGAAAATGCAACTAAAAATTCCTAAAAGACCTAAGAATGAAATGCAAAAGTGTTGGAATTAGAAATTTGTCACCCAAAAATGGCCGAATGGTTGGACGACCTCCCCACACTTAAAAGTTTGTACCGTCCTCAGTGCATCCAAAGATGAGCAAGGGGTACGGCGACTTTTCAGATTGCCACCTTCAGCTGACGGATCAACTGGTGCTGCGTGTTCTTTCTTCCACTTCCATTTTTACTTATGGTGAATCAGTCATAAAGAACAGAAAATAATACCGTAAGATGAGAAAATACAAAAGCAAGGAAGCGTAAATTGTTAGAATGAGGTGAATCACTAGAATGGAGTGAGTGAATTTGTGTGACGTTAATAAAAAATAGGTGTGTGGGTTCTAAGATTGCACGCGATTTAGAACACACACACTAGCATAAAAAGTTATGTAATGAGTACACAAAAGAAAGCATACACTTCACTCATTCTAGTGTGCTTGAAATACTTTAAAAGACTTGTAAGTTAAGATACAAACAAGTGGTGAAGAAGCATAAAAGTATTCAAGCAACAATCAAGTAATTGTGAAATTGGATAATGCATGTGTATTGATTGATGTGCAAGGAAACTTAATGAACCATTGAAATATAGAACTCACACACCAAACAATGACACATGTTGAAGTTGTTGCAACACCTAAGTGACATAGAGGTGAAACACATGAGTGCTGTGGAACTTAGGAAAAAGAAGATAGGAGTAAAAATCAATCACATAGTAATCGTGGTCCACAAAGCTTTACAAAGCTCAAAAATATGTCACTAGGTAAGCTTTCAATCCAATTTCACAATTCCAAAATCTCAATGCATGAAATAGGTGATGCAAATAAGGGTCAATCATAAACAAGCATCGCCTACAAAAAATGTATTGATAATACACAATTGCCTGATCATAGGTAATGAAATCAAATCACATGATGGCTAGCTACAACATGCAATTTGAAAGATGTAGAGAGCTTGAAGGAAATGTTAGACACTTGGCATTCATAAATGTTAAGCATGAAGAGTTCAAAACCAAGCAACCAAATATAACCTAAACAAAGAATCCCAACAAGGTATATAAACAAAAATGATGTTAAGATAACATCCTATTAGTAATTAGTAGCAATAAACAGCAAATAATATTAATAATCCAACACTTGTAATAAAAAATAGAAAAATAAACAAAAATTAAACTAACTAATGATCTAACTAACTAAATAAAATGGTGATAGATAGTGTTTGGTAGTGTTGGATGATGGTTGAAAGGTGGAAAGAAAAGGGGAGAAGAAAGAAGAAGGAAAGAAATGGAAAGAAGAGAAGAAAAGAAAGTGGATGAAACAGGGCATTCCACACGCATGCGTGGCGTGACGCGTAAGTGTGGAATGGTGAGATGGGTGCGACACGCACGTGTGGGTCACGCGTACGCGTGATGCGTTATTCAGAGAGGCGACGCGTACGCGTGGGTGGATTTTGTGCTAAACGCACAATCCCAGCCCAAAACTCGCGCAACTCTCTGGAATTTGTATGGGAGGTGAAAATTTTGGATCCAAGCGTACGCGTGGGCGAGGCGTACGCGTGGATTGTCGAAAAACTTGGTGTCACACGTACGCGTGGGTGACGCGTACGTGTGGCATGTTGCTCTGTTTTTCAAAATTTTACAAGTTCTTGCACTAAACCAAGCATTCAAAACCTCTAAACAGCTACCAAAACACCATAAAACTTTATTTAACCTACTAGACTCCCAAATAAACTTAACTAACTAAACAAAACATGAAATTAAACTAATTTTTACCAATATTTACAAAAAGGAAAAGGGAAAGATGTTTATGCTGAGGAAAAAACCGATTCCACACAAACTCACCGGCAAGTATACCGGGTCGCATCAAGTAGTAAAACTCACAGAAGTGAGGTCGATCCCACAGGGATTGATGAACCAAGCAACTTTAGTGAGGTGATTAGTCTAGTTATGCTAACAGTGGTGATTTGTGTGAAATTGTGTTGACAGAATGTAAATTACAGAAGGTATAAAGTGCAGAAGGTAAATTGGCAGAAACTTAAAGAGCAAAAAACATAAATTGCAGCAAAGGTAAAGGGAATTGGGTGCTGGAAAATTAAATGAAGCAGTAAATCAGAACTCAGAACAATTGCAGAAGATTAAAATTGCATGAAAGTAATTTGAAAGCAATAGGAACAGAAAGGTAAAATTGGCAAAAATGAAAATTGTAGAAGAGTAGAGATGCAGGAAATTGAAATTGCAATAAAAGTGAACTGAATTCAATATAGCCGAAATATGAAAATGCAGAAAAGGAAAAAGTGTATCAGAGAGCCTTCTATTCTACTCCTACTACTAGTCCTACTGCTGCCTACTACTAATGCAGCCTACTGTCCGTGTGTGCCTTTGAAATGAAACTGATGCCTTTATATAGGCTTTCCTAAATTACAAATTGAAATAAAATTCAAAACAAATTACAATTAAATGAAAATCCTATTCTAGATGCTCCTTGTGTCTTTCATTGAGTGATCTGAGTGGGCTTTGCTTGCTATAGTTCAAATGGGCTCAGAGTGAAATTAATTGAGCAGAAATGCACTTCCAGGAGAATGTAGCCTTCATTTGGAGAACGGAGCGGTTTTACACCCACGCGTACGCGCCCCATACGTTCGCGTGTCATTTTGCTTTTTGGCCCATCCAGGCGTATGCGTCACCTACGCGTACGCGTGGCCTTCAATTTTTTGCCCTTCTGACGCGTACGCGTGCTATACGGTTGCGCGTTCCTTGTAGCGCTCTCCAAACGAGCATAGTGTTCATGCAAAGAACGCTACCCATGCATACGCGTTTCCTACGCGTACGCGTGGCCCTTCGAACATGCCACTTCCACGCGTACGCGTCAGCCATGTGTATGCGTGGTTCTTCATAGATGCTCCATCGACGCGTGCGCGTCATGTACGCGTGCGCGTCGACACAAAATCTTCAATCCCAAATTCGAAACTTGCTCGAAGGCACTTAGTCAGACAACGTAACACTCTCTTTGCAAATGAGCGCTAATCATATCCACGCGTACGCGTCATGCACGCGTACGCGTGGGTCTTCAAAAATCCTTGCCTGACGCGTAAGCGTCTTGGACGCGTGCGCGTTGCAAGAGAACGTAGCGTTCTCGCGCCAAGAGCGCTCTCCTTGTTTAAATCATGGGCCATGCTTTTAAAAGCATGGCCTAAGGTTCCAAAGCATGCTCAAACTTCAAAATGTGTCCAGAATTCTTCTTTTGAGCTTATTTTGTGCTTTCTGCTTCTTTTCCTTCATCGTTTCACCTGTCATCAAACAAACAGATACATCAAAGCCTTGGCATAATCTTTAAATCTTGCATGATTCATATTAACATCTAAATCTTGCAAGAAATCTAATGAAAATGCATAAAATTAACAATGTTTGATTGAATCAAGACAAGCATGAAATTCTCACTCAAAAACTTACTTATTGCCTAAAAATGCATGAAAACCAAGTAAAAACCAATGAAAAAGGCTTGTAAAACTAGCCTAAGATGACTTGCCATCATGTTACCATGGTGGGGTGTCTCCCACCTAGCACTTTTGTTTATTGTCCTTAAGTTGGACTTTTGGGGAGCTCTTCATCAAGATGGCTTGTGCTTGAATCCATCCTGAAACATCCACCAATGCTTGGACTTCCAATAAGCTCCATCATTAAAAGTCAATATCTCCAAGCTTCGATGGAGTTCTTCACAAATCATGAGCTCCCAAAGTTGATCCTCCTCTAGTAATTCGGAATCCCATACTTTGTTTTGACACCCGTCTTCAAATTGATCATATGGTAATTCCCTCTGGGTGGTAAGCAAGTCAAATCCTCATGAAGGCGCCAAACTACCCTCCTAGACCCATCTATTTGAGCACTACACCAATCCATGCTCCTCAATTTTGAACTTTCCACTATAATGAGCCTAGATTTACAACACCAACCACTAAACATTCTCCTCTTACGCTTAATTCCGCAAAGCGCCCTAAGTTGGCCATCCGTTTCAAGCAAACCAAATTCAAGTGGGATAATAAAGCTAAGAGTTAGAAGTTTTACCCACTCAAATGACGGATTAGATGATAACTTAGGTAGAGAAGTTCCCAATGATCTTGACAAAGCACGTTCTATTCCCGTCCATCCTCTTCCAGAAGCTTCCACCACTTGGCAAGGTTCTTCAAGCTTTACCTCTTGCCAAGATTCCTCAAGTTCATATTCTTCTTCACCAAATTCTTCTAACTTTTCTCCATCACTCAAGTCATAAATAGGAGTTTTAGTGAATTCTACCTCATCATCAATTCCAAGTCCAATGGGGAAGGATTCCTCAAACTCAAAAGGATTATATGTTGATGTGAAATCATCATAGATAGGAGAACTTGGTGCTTGCCCCACTTCTTCCAATTCTTCAATCACATTATGCCTTGGAGGTTGTGCACTATCCTCCTTGACATAAACTTCAAACTCCATGGAAGAAGGTTCTTCCACTCTAGATTCCTCCTTGCATCCAACATCTCATAAATCTTCAACCACTTCCTTTTGTTAAATAATCTCTACCTCATCCTCTTGTTTTACTTCTTGCTTTAACTCCTCTTCTCCACCTTGAAATTCCAAATTCACCCCCTCACTAAGCTCTTTAGTTGCTTCTTCACATTCAACAATGGGAGTGCCTTGATTGCATAAGCTTAGGTGGATGAGACCATGTTGCTAACGGCTTCCATCACGATAGAAATCTTGGCTTCTATCCCCTTGAATTCCTTTTCCGTCTTCTTTTGTTGCCTTAGGATACGAGAACTAAGATCTCTTTGTTCTAGCATGAGGGCATGGAGACCTTCATCTATTGGAGGCGTTGTGAAAAGAGAGGGTTCATTGTTTGAAGAAAAGGTATTATAGTTGGAAGGTGGTTCATATTAGTAAAAGTCTTGAGGTGGTGTATATAGAATTTATGGTTCATGGAAGTATTGGTGTTGGAATGGTGGTGGCTCTAGGTATGGCTTATATGGTGGTTGGTATGGTGGGTATGAGTTAGGGTCATATGGGGGTGAGTAGTGGTATGAGGCTTGTGAGTATGATTGACAACAATGTTGAGGGTTTGGGTCATAATTGGGTACATCATGGGGTGGATTGTAGCCATTAGAGATTGGAGGAGGGTGTTGCCATGAAGTTTGACCATAAGCTTGTGGCTCCTCCCTAAATTGAAATATATTCCCACAATGTGGTTCCTCATTGAAGCTTTCATTCCTACAATATAATTGTAACAAAACTCATAGCCAAAAGGATGAGAATTCATAGTGACAAGAGAAAACAAGAAACAAAGAAAGCAAAATCCTACAACTAGCAACAACTAACAAAGAAGCAAAAGGCAAACATATTCACATATTCACATATATAAAATAGCCAATAACATAACACCATTGCAATTCCCCGGCAACGGCACCATAAACTTGAAAGAACAAAACGTCAGCTAAGAATTTCTTCTTGGTAAAAGAGAAATATCCTCATTGGTAGTATAGTTCCCAACCGACAAGTAATGCTCAAATCAAAGTTTAAAAGATTAGTTGTCACAAGTACAAACCCCAATGAAAATTAACCGAAGTATTTAAACCTCGGGTCGTCTCACAAGAAATTACAATGAAGTGAATGATTATTGGCTATGAAGGAACACAAGGGGGTTTGATTGATAAAGGGAGAAAGAAAATAAATGACAAGAAAAGTAAAGAAAACAATTAAAGAAAACAATTGATAAAAGAGAGACATTCATGACAAGGGTTGAGATCATAGGCTTTCTATCATAGACATACAGTGATTAATAAGAATTTATCCTATTTCGTCATCTCTAGCCATGGAAGAAGGTATAATGTTATCTTCACATAGGAAAAAAGTCAAATAAGACTAGCTAATCTCAATCCAAAAATCCTAATCAACTCACTAATTGAATTAGCAAGAGATTAGAGTCAATGGAAACAATACTAGCTAACAACTCTAGATCACCAACATAGGTTGGGTCTTAATGACTCAAGATTGCCTAATTCCTCTTTCCAAGCCAAGAATGCTCAAAAATCTACTCTAACATCCAACCAAGCATTTTATCAAACACTTGGAAGGCATAAAAGGAAAGCATAGTAAATTGCAAGAAATATAAAATCTAACAACTACCAATTGTATGGAAATTAATAACAACAACTCAAATCAACAACAAAGGAACATGAAACATAAATTGAATTAAAGGAAAATAAAGGGAACAAGAATACATCAACAACAAAGTAAACAAATACAAGGAGTAAAATACTAAATTAGGAAAGTAAAGGTAAAGGAACAAGAAATTGTAAAGGAAAAGTAAACCAAAGCATGAATTAAACCTAGATCTAAGATGCAAATAAATCTAAGAACCCTAATTCTAGAGAGAAGAGCGAGCTTCTCTCTCTAAAAAACTAAACTACATGATGCTATCCTACAACTAAGTGCTCCCCCCTTACCCAAGATTGAATTATGTATGAAATAGCCTTAGGAATGAGTTGGATTTGGAACTGGACAGCTCAGAAATCGCCCCCAACATTTTCACTTTAATGAGGTCCTGATGTGAGGATTTATACCGGTTCGGAATTCCACAAAATAATTTCGTTGTTAGTATAGTCCAAACCAACAGTCAATCTTCGAATCAAATTAAATTTGGTTGTCACAAATAACAAACCCAAAATAAGAATTAACCGAAGTATTTAAACTCCGGGTCGTCTCACAAGGAATTGCAATGAAATGCCCAATTATTGGCTATGAAGGGGTAAGGGGGTTTTTTTGATTGATAAGAGGGGCAACAAAATAAATGACAAGAAAAGTAAATCAAACAAGTAACTAAAGAAGGCAAGTAATAAAGAGAGGCATTCATGGCAAGTGTTGAGATCATAGGCTTTCTATCCTAGTCATGCAATGATTAATTCATCTTATTTAGTCAACTCCAACAAATAGGAAGAAATTCAAACAAGACTAATCAATCATACCACAATAATAACAAGAATTTATCTTATTACGTCTTCTCCAACATTGGAAGAAGGTATTATATTATCTTCCATGAGAGAAAGTCTAATAAGACTAGCTAATCTCAATCCAAAAGTCCTAATCAACTTACTAATTAGATTAGCAAAAGATTAGCGTCAATGGAAATAATATTAGCTAACAACTCTAGATCACCAACATACGTTGGATTTTCATGACTCAAGATTGCCCAATTACTCTTTCCAAGCCAAGAATGCTCAAAATCTACTCTAAAGCCCAACCAAGCATTTTGTCAAACACTTGATGGGTAATAAAGAAAAGCATAACAAAAGTGCAAGAATAATAAATCTACCAACTACCAATTGCAAGAAATCAATAATAACAATCAAGATCAACATGAGAGAGCATGGAAACATAAAATTGCATTAAAGAAAAATAAGATCCAACAATTGTTCATAAATATAAAAATGGCAAAATAAGGGAAATGACAAGTAAAACTAGAAGAGTAGAGATGTAACAACAAGAAATTAAAAGGAGAAACTAAATCAAAACAAGAATTAAAACTTGGATCCAAGAAGAATTAACTAAAACTACCCTAAAATCTAGAGAGAGGTCCTCTCTCTCTAGAATTTCTACTCTAAAACATGATGAAAACTAAACTATGAATACTTGGTTCATTTCTCCCTCAATCCTTGGGTTCAATAGCATCAGATATGAGTTGGATTGGGCCCAAAATGAGCTAGAAATCGCTGGGGGCGATTTCACTTTAGTGGGCCACGGACAGCATCGGCGCGCACGCGTACATGGTGCATGCGCGCTCCTGAACGCGAAGTAATATGTGGAAAATTTTATATCATTTCGAAGCCCCGAATGTTAGCTTTCCAACGCAACTGAAACCGCCTCATTTGGACCTCTGTAGCTCAAGTTATGGTCGTTTGAGTGCGAAGAGGTCAGTCTTGACAGCTTTACGGTTCCTTCATTTCTTCATGAGTTCTCCCACTTTGCATGCTTTTTTCCTCACTTCTTCCATCCAATACTTGCCTTATGAACATGAAATCACTCAACAAACATATCAAGGCATCAAATGGAATTAAAGTGAATTAAATTCAGCTATTTTAAGGCCTAAATAGCATATTTTTACATTTAAGCACAAATCAAGGGAGAATTGCAAAACCATGCTATTTCATTGAATAAATGTGAGAAAAGTTGATAAAATCCCCCAAATTAAGCACAAGATAAACCAAAAAATTGGGGTTTATCAAATCTCCCCACACTTAAACCAAACATGTCCTCATGCTAAGAATAAAGAAGGACAAGAAAAGGGTATGAACATTTATTCAATGCAAATAAACTATATGCACCTATCTACATGCATGCAACTAAATGCAATATGACTCTATCTACTTAGTTAAAAGTAAATCAATCTCCAAGAACATATATAAGCAAGTAGGACAAAGGTCATCTGACGACTCACAAACTCTACCAATTCAAATATCAAAATGAAGTTCAAATAGACTTGCAAGAAGAACGCTCATGAAAGCCGAGAACAAGGAATTGAGCATCGAACCCTCACTGGAAGTGTATCCGCTCTAGTCGCTCAAGTGTATAGGGTCGATTCACTCAATTCTTCTCTAATCATGCTTTCCAAGATTTGTTTTTCTTCTAACAATCAACAGTTATTCAATGCATGCATACATTCATCATGAGGGCTTGTTCATAGGTTGTAATGGGGCTAGGGTAAAGGTAAGGATGCATATGGTCAAGTGAGCTTGAAATTTGTATCTTTGATTAGCCTAAGCTCTCACCTAACACATGTAACAACCTATACAATTCTAATACACAACCTAGCTACCCATGATTCCCACTTTTTCACATACTCGTGCATTCTTTTTAATTTACATCCCATATGCATTGATTTTTATTAAACTTTACTTTGGGGCATTTTTGTCCCCTCTTTATTTCTTTTTCTCTTTTTCTTTTTTCTATTTTTTTCTTTTATATATATTTTATCATTTTTTTTAAAGTATATACAAACGTATCAATGCATATGGTTTTACATATAGTGCATGGATATGTACCCAATTCCCAATATTTTCAACAAAAATAAAAATTACACTTTTACCTCAACCAATGTTCCAAGTTTCCCATACCCAAATGATACACACTCTCACTAGCCTAAACTAATCAAAGATCCAAATTAAGGACATTTATTATTTTTCGCTTATGGGTAGTGATGTACTAACATTAAGAACAAAAGGGACTAATTAGGCTCAAAATTGGCTAACAATGGTTGATGAAAGATAGGCTATTTGGGTAAGTGAGCTAAATAAAATGATGGCCTCAATCATATAAATGTATGTATACATGGAATAATGGACATAAAGAATCAAATAAATCAAAGATTACAATCATAGAAAAAGAATAATGCACACAAGAATGAAAATAAGTTGGTTATATGATGTAACCACACAATTGGGCTCAAAACTCACATGCTTGTGTTCTTAGCTCAAAAACCATGTTCTAAAATAAATTCTTCAAGCAAGTTCATCACAAAAAAAAAATTTTCAAATTGGTAGGTGTTCATACCCTGGGTCGAGCTACCCGACCTGGGATGATTGGCGACAAAGCGACCGACCTCTTCAGGATCGGCTACCCGACCTCTTCTCAAAGAGGTCGGCCAAATCAACAGGAGAGCCCAATAAAGAGCCCAAATAGAGGAACACGACCCAAATCAAAAGGCGGCTCAAGCCTACAGAGAGAAGGGCGGTTCCGTTGAAGATAAGCTGACCTCACCAAAGATAAAATAAGATAAGATAAGATAACTAACTTATCTTATCTAAGAAGGTCACTTCTCACTACTATAAATACACTGGAGCACCCAGGTATAACTCATACTCTGATTCTACATAAAACCTGCTTAATACCCGTGCTAACTTAAGCATTGGAGTCTCTTACAGGTACCCCCCACCCTCCGGTGACCAAGGATCAGCAGTGCAGTAAGTCCAACAAGACAGACACAACAGCTCCGGCCGCCACCAGCCAGCCGGACACGCCATCTCCGACCAGTACATGAGATCTCATCCGATATCGACCTCCAGTTTCAGGTAACCCTCGGAACATTGGCGCCGTTGTCGGGGAACCTGGAAGTCATCCTAACACCATGGCGGACGGCCATGACAACGACCACGATTCAGATCTAGAAAACAGAACGCCGCACAAGAACGCGGACACTACACTGAAGGATGCTCCAGAATCCAACGGGGACAAAAACTCATCAAATCCCGGGGTAATAGAAGCACTTCAAGATCGTTTAAAGCAACTCAAAAAAGAAACCCAACAACAACGAGAGGTTGGGAAGGATCTTCAAAGAGAGGTACGGCAACATCGAGAAATGAAAGATAAACTCCTACAACTTGAAGCCGATCTCAAAGCAAAGGCTACCCGGACCACTCCTGAGGACAACTCTCGCAAGGATCAAGATCCATTCACTAGGGAAATCATGAAGACTAAAATCCCTAAAGACTTCAAACTTCCGGATATGACTTTGTATGATGGCACCACAGATCCCAACCATCATCTCAACAACTTCAGAAGCAGAATGTACCTCACCGACGCTCCAGATGCCGTTCGCTGCAAAGCCTTTCCAACAACTCTCACGAAGACAGCAATCAGATGGTTCGACAACCTACCTCCCATGTCCATCTCAAACTTTGACGACCTGGCCAAAAAGTTCCTGGCCAGATTCTTCATCCAGAAAGATAAGGCCAAGCACGCCCCCAGTTTACTAGGGATCAAGCAAGGAGATCGGGAAAGCCTCCGCAACTACATGGAAAGATTCAATAAAACATGCATGGACATACAAAGCTTACCAACAGAGGCCGCCATCATGGGACTCATCAAAGGCCTACGAGAGGGACTTTTTAGCCAATTTATATCAAAGAAGTACCCTACCTCCTTAGACGAAGTACAAGAGCGAGCAGAAAAATATATCAACATGGAAGAAAACGCTCGGTTGGGAGAAGCCTCAAAATCTGGGACCCCCTACCGAGATAAAGACAAGGAATCCAAAAGAAAAGAAGATCGACAAGGGGAGAAAATAAAAAAATACCATAATTACACTCCTCTCAGGGCATCCCTGGTCGACGTATATAAAGAAGTCTGCTACAGAGAAAATCCCCCCAGCGCGGCCACTCAAAGGCAAAAGAGGAGGAGGAAACCGGAAGGAATACTGTGAATACCATCGAGTCCGAGGGCACTCCACCAACGAGTGCTTCGACTTAAAAAATATCATAGAAAAATTGGTGAGAGAAGGAAAATTAGATCGATTTCTGGCCGCCCGAGATGATGACCAAAGAAAGAGACGAAGGGACCAAGATGCCGGACGAACTGAACGATCACCTCAGACACCAGAGAGACACGTCCACATGATACACGGCGGATTCGCAGGAGGTGGGATCTCCAAATCATCTCGCAAAAGATATCTCAAAGAAGTATATCATGTCGAGGGAAAGGAGGAAGCACCCGACATCCCTGCGATAACATTCACTAAAGAGGACGCATCCAACATAATCCCGGGACACGACGATCCCATGGTCATCACTATCATACTGGAAAACGCCAATCTACATCGCACATTAATAGACCAAGGGAGCTTCGCCGACATCTTATTCAAAACTGCCTTCGACAAGCTCGGCTTGGAAGAAAGGGAGCTTAAGGCATACCCAAACAGCTTGTTCAGGCTGGGAGATACCCCAGTACAACCACTGGGATACGTATCACTGCACACAACCTTCGGAAAAGGGAACCAGTCCAAGACGCTCAAGATAGACTACATTGTGGTCGACGTGAGTTCAGCCTATAATGCCCTAATAGGTCGGACCACACTAAATCAACTTGGCGCAATAGTCTCGACCCCGCATCTATGCATGAAATTCCCAACTACAGAAGGGATAGCTACAATAAAAGCAGATCAAAAGATGGCACGCCGCTATTATAATGAAAGTCTAAACCTCAGAGGCAGAGGAGAAGAGTTTCATATAATTGAGCTTGGCGGAGTTCAGCAACGAGAAGAACTCCGTCCACAGCCAGAAGGCGAGATAGAGAAGGTTCAGATCGGAGACACCTCGGACAAAACAACTAATATAGGAACGATCCTAAGAGGAGACTCAAAAGAATTACTGATACAATTCTTACGCGACAATGTCGATCTCTTCGCATGGAAAGCCGCAGACATGCCAGGCATAGACCCCAAGCTAATGTGCCACAAGTTGGCGGTCTATCCAGGATCTCGGCCGGTGCAGCAGAGACGAAGAAAACTTGGGCCAGAGCGATCCCAAGCTGTGGAAGAGCAGGTACAGGCACTACTGGAGGCAGGATTCATAAGAGAAATCAAGTATCCACTATAGCTAGCCAACATCGTCTTGGTGAAAAAATCAAATGGGAAGTGGCGAATGTGTAACGATTACACCGATCTCAACAAAGCCTGCCCAAAAGATCCTTACCCACTCCCAAGTATCGACGCTCTGGTAGATGCTTCCTCCGGATATAGATACCTCTCGTTTATGGATGCATACTCGGGATACAACCAAATCCCCATGTATCCACCAGATCAAGAAAAGACCTCGTTTTTAACGCCGAAAGCAAATTACTGCTACATCGTGATGCCTTTCGGTCTCAAGAACACGGGAGCTACTTATCAAAGGCTAATGAATAAGGTCTTCTCAGATCACATCGGAAAAATCATGGAAGTCTATGTGGACGACATGTTGATAAAGACACAAAGCGAAGATACGTTATTGTCCGACCTGGCTCAAGTGTTCGACACTATAAGAAAGCACGACATGCGACTCAATCCCGCAAAATGCACCTTTGCAGTAGAAGCAGACAAATTCTTAGGTTTCATGCTCACACAAAGAGGAATTGAAGCAAACCCGGATAAATGTCAAGCCATACTCAACATGAAGAGCCCTACCTGTGTCAAAGAAGTACAGCAACTCAACGGGAGGTTGGCCGCCCTATCCAGATTCTTAGCAGGAGCAGCGATAAGATCTCTCCCCTTCTATGCTACTTTAAGGAAGGGAAAGCAATTCGAATGGACGACGGAATGTGAACAAGCCTTCCAAGACTTCAAGGAATTCTTAGGACGGCTGCCTATCCTATCTCGGCCACGAGAAAGAGAACCGCTCATATTATATCTCGCGGTAGGAAGTCAGACAAGACGAAAGTGGGCAACAACCCGTTTACTTCATTAGCAAAGCGCTATAGGGATCCGAGCTGAACTACCAGAAAATAGAAAAGTTTGCCTATACTCTCATTCTAACATCTCGACGGCTTCGCCCGTACTTCCAGGCTCACACCATTAAGGTTCGAACTAACCAGCTCATAAAAGGAATATTGCAGAAAACAGATTTAGCAGGCAGAATTTTATAATGGGCAGTCGAGTTATCAGAGTTCGACCTCCAATATGAAGCTCAGACGGTCATCAAATCACAGTATCTGGCCGACTTTATCGCAGAATTCACAGATGCCCTGGAAACCCTCACAGAATGGAATCTCTATGTGGATGGTTCTTCAAATAAAACTGGAAGCGGCGCAGGCGTGATAATAGAAAGCAACCAAGGAACCCAAGTTGAGCTCTCCCTCAAGTTCGGGTTCCCGGCCTCAAATAACCAGGCGGAATATGAAGCATTATTAGCTGGTTTGAAGCTGGCTAAAGAGGTTGGAGCTCAAAAACTCAATATTTACAGCGATTCATAAGTGGTCACATCACAAATAACAGGGAGCTATCAAGCCAAAGATCCCACCATGAAAAAGTATTTGGATAAAACCAAGGAACAGCTCAGACAACTCGGGGAATATAAGATCTGCCACATACCTCGCGAACAAAATGCCCGAGCTGACGCACTCTCGAAACTAGCCAGCACCAAACCAGGGGGCAACAATAGAAGCCTCATCCAGGAAATATTACAAAACCCATCAATCTCGGAAGAGGAAAAAGTCCTAGCCATAACAAGTCAGGACCAAGGATGGATGACCCCCATAATCAACTACCTCAAAGCAGGAACACTCCCCACAGAAGAAAAGGAGGCAAAGAGGTTAAAAAGGGAGGCACAGTACTACACCATCATAGACAACATCCTGTACAAAAGAGGGATCTCAATACCATTACTAAAATGCGTGCCGACCTCCAACACAAAAGAAGTGCTAGAAGAAGTACACGGCGGCATTTGTGGCAATCATCTTGGAGCACAAGCTCTCGCCAAAAAGGTACTCCAAGCGGGATTTTATTGGCCGACTCTACAAAAGGAAGCTACAGAATTTGTAAAGACATGCCCACCATGTCAGAAACATGCCAACTTTCACATCGCCCCGCCAGAAGAGCTCATCAGTGTAATTTCGCCCTGGCCGTTTGCAAGATGGGGACTCGATCTTCTCGGCCCCTTCCTCCAGGGGTCAGGACAAGTTAAATTTCTCATAGTAGGGGTAGACTATTTCACAAAGTGGATTGAGGCAGAACCCCTAGCCAACGCCACCGCTCAAAGAAGCCGGAAATTCCTATATAGAAACATTGTCACAAGGTTCGGGGTTCCATATTCAATAACCACAGACAATGGCACTCAATTCACAGATGCAGGCTTCAGAAAACTAGTAGCCGACTTGAATATAAAGCACCAGTACACCTCCGTTGAACACCCACAAGCCAATGGACAGGCCGAAGTTGCCAACAAAGTCATATTAGTCGGGTTAAAATGGAGAATACAAGATGCAAAGGGAGCTTGGGCAGAGGAGCTTCCACAGGTCCTATGGGCATATCGAACGACGCCACATTCCACCACGAAGGAATCCCCCTTCCGGTTAGCATATGGAATAGAAGCAATGATCCCAGTAGAGATCGAGGAAGGATCGCCTAGAGTGGTTCATTACAATGAGGGAGCAAACTCCCAACTTCAGAGGGAAGAGCTTGACCTACTACCTGAAATCCAAGAAAGAGCTCGAATCAGGGAAAAAGCACTAAAGCATCGAATGGCTTCCAGATATAATCAAAGGGTAGTGCCAAGAAGTTTCACGGAGAATGATCTCATCCTAATCCGAAATGATATCGGAACAACTCGACCAGGAGAAGGAAAGCTGGCAGCAAACTGGAAAGGACCCTACCGAGTCGTAGAAGTACTTGGGAAGGGCTACTACAGACTGTCCGAACTCGATGGACGAGAGCTTCCCAGATCATGGCATGCCTGCAACCTAAGAAGGTACTACGGTTAGAAAAGGTAAAAGATCTCATTATTGGATGCACTCTTTTTCCTGAAAAGGTTTTTTAACGAGGCACCAAGTTGAGACTCAGACACTATCCGACTTAAAGGGATGAAAATTTCCCACATGTATATATTTGCACTTTCCTTTGAATAAAATATTTTTTTAGATATTCTACAAGATCTCAAGATGCATTAATCTGAAGCATTCATCGTCCGATTATAAAGCAACAGATTGGCGGAAAGTGAAAAATAATTTCACTGCACGATCACGATAAAGATAAACCGTCCGATAAAGGTGAAAACACGATTCACCCAAAAGACGATCTAGAGATGACAACCACTTTCTACAAATCGGTAAAGATGAACACAGAATAATGTAAGAAGTTATCAAAAGTGATCCAAAAAAGAACCTGACGAGGTCTTACGGATTGCTAAAATAATAACTTAAAGACTGGCTGACGTTAAGAAGTTGGACCAAGTCAACCTAAGTTATAAGTAAACCCTGGAAAGAAGTCTGGCCAACCCTATTAAAGAGGATTACTTTAACTTAGATGGGCCCGACATGACAAAGTCAGCCCAAAATAAAAAAGTTGTAAAAGTAGTCCCTGAAAGAGACCTGACAAAGGTCCAAAAAAGAGGACTACAAAAATAACTTAGAAAGAGGACGACACAAAGAAGTCGACCTCCTACAAACAAGTTATAAAAGTAATCCCTGAAAGAGATCTGACAAAGGTCCAAAAAAGAGGATTACAAAATAACTTAGAAGAGATCGACCTAACGAAGTCGATCTCCTACAAAAGAAAGTTATAAAAGTAATCCCTGAAAGAGACTTGACAAAGGTCCAAAAAAGAGGATTACAAAATAACTTAGAAGAGATCGACCTAACGAAGTCGATCTCCTACAAAAGAAAGTTATAAAAGTAATCCCTGAAAGAGACCTGACAAAAGTCCAAAAAAGAGGATTACTAGGAATAACTTAAAAATGAAAGCAACAGCTTGGACCGACAGGAGAAGTCGGACCGACGAAAACTACAGCTTGGACCGACAAGAGAAGTCGGACCAACGAAAACTACAGCTTGGACCGACAAGAGAAGTTGGACCAATAAAACTACCACTTGGACCAACAAGAGAAATCGGACCAAAGAAAGCTAAAGAAGGACCGGCAAGAAAAGTCGGACCAAAAAGAAACAAGCGCTAAAAGGGACATAGCTTTACCCAATAAGCCACCCGACAAGGCTAACGAAATTGTTCAAGACTAACTAAAAAGGTTCCACCAAGAACACTAAGAGTTGTCAAACGAAAGTCGTCCTACCTCAGCCAAAAAGGAGACACCACAGACAAGTCGAAAGAAGGTCAAAAAGACCTCTCAAACAAATTATGCAGAAGATTGACATGATAGCATCGGTCAACTACAAATAAACTTGGAAAAGGACAACATAAGAGAAGCCGGTCATAGATTGACACTTAAAAACAGCTCAAAAAGGCTGAGCAACAAGGCCTTAACATTCTCAAAGTGCATAAAGAAATGCAAGCAAGCATGACATAAAATACCAAGCTTCAGGGTCAGACCAAAAAAAGCTTAGAAGCTACTCGTTGCGTTGCTAAAAGAAACCAAAAAGAGTGTCATCAGAGGATACCAACCACAAAGTAAAAAGTTAAAAGCCCACAAGCCGAGCCAACTACACAGATATCTAAAAACTAAAGATCAGAAGACTTTTTAATAGCACCAGTCTGAGGAGAAGGGGGGCGAGCTTGGAGGGGAACAGCATCCACAGTACCATCGTCCCGGTTTAAGATCCAGCAGTCAGGATCAGAAACAGGAGGGCTGACCTCAGCAGGAGGAACAGTAGGAGTTGACACCTTGGTAGAAGGAACAGGGAGAGGTTCAACATCATCATCATCCTCATCATAAGGGACAACCTTACCATCCCTGATGACATTCTCCAGGCTGAAGAGAGTGAGGTCAGCTTCAGGAGCAATAATCCGAACCTGCTCCTTCAGGTTCTCGTAAGCAGCAGTCACACTGCCAACGAGATGACCTTGGAGCTCAGAGTAATCAGCTCGGGCATTCTCCAAATCCTCACTCAGGCGCACCACCTTCCGATAAGATGTCACATAACTGTCCTTATGTCTCATAGCCGTATCCTCGGCCAGCCTCACCGAAGCCGCCAGAGAGAGGGAACTCGCCTTCTCATTCTCCAAATCCTTCTCCAACTTGGCTACCTTTACCTCAAGCTCTTCCTTCAGGCCCTTCATCCGGTCGAACTCCTGTTTAGCCTCCTCCATAAATTCCTTAGTAGCATGGAGAGGAAGATTCTGAGCAGTTCGGTACAAGGCAGCCCCCATGTATAACATTTTAACACTGTTTTGGGTCATAAAATCCAGATGGCGAAGGATTGACACATCATCCATGGGGAGGATACCGTAGGGACCGATCTGCTGATCTACGAATTCGATTGCATTAAAATCAGGGGCGTCAAGGTTGAAGACCTCAGTTGTTTTTTGTTTCTTATTGGGAGGAGCACCAGAAGTAGCAGCTGAAGACTGTGGAGGCTCAGCCAGACGAACT
This sequence comes from Arachis ipaensis, assembly GCF_000816755.2. Lineage (NCBI taxonomy): Eukaryota > Viridiplantae > Streptophyta > Magnoliopsida > Fabales > Fabaceae > Arachis > Arachis ipaensis. Next base: position 107,075,324 of record NC_029789.2, read on the forward strand.
CGAGGAGTGGGTATCACTTTTCTCGGCCCAGGAGAACTCGACATGGGCGGCTTCACTGGCACTTGGGAAGATCCCTCCCCGGCCGCCTTGGCCGAGATGTTCTGAGCAGTAGCAGCCTTCTTCGCCTTCTTGTAGGCCTTCATGGAATCATTATTTTTTGACATCTCTGAAAGAACAGAATCAACCATAACGACAAGTTACAACACAGGAAAAGAAAAGCTCAGAAAGCAAGTATAAAAACAAATTAGACAGTACCCAAAGCAGTTCGAACCAAAGACGGATCACTCAAGAATCTTTTTGTATCCAGATGGGGTGGTTTCCCCCACGAATCCTCAAGAACAACCACAAAAGCTCGCTCAACCTCATTAAGCATCTCCCATGTATAACGTGGCACTCTCACATTCTTTTGCCACTCTAGAGGAAAAGCAGGCTCATCATTTTCATCAAGAAAAAAGGGGCAGACCCCCTCAATAGCACGGACGCGGAAGAAATAGTTCTTAAAATCTTTAAAAGACTCATCATACATGGCAAAAACTTTATGCCCCTGGGCCGACCTGAAAGAAACCCAGGAAGCTTTCTTTTTGGAGGAACCTCCGGGCTCGGCCGAGATGAAAAGATAAAGGAAAAGAGTTTCAGAAGGTGCTATGCCTAACTCTTGGCAAAGCAGTTGAAATATTTTGATAAAACCCCAGGAATTCGGATGAAGCTGGGATGGAGCAATGTTACATGACCACAACAGGTCGGTTTCAAAAGCAGTAAAAGGAAAAGTAACGTCTAACTGACTGAAGAAGTATTCATAAGCGTAAAAGAAGGGACACTCCCCCTCGACGAAAGTAGAAAAGCAAGCCCTCTCATCGGAATCAGGAGCTACGAGTTCATAATCCCTCTCCTGGGCATTGCTACTACAAATCCTATGACGCTTCCTCAGTTCTACATAAAATTCAGCATCCACGACAGAGACACACATTAGGACAAGGGAGTCCAGCCAATCAGACATCCCCTCAGGAACTTTGGAAGACACCTCTACAATGTTATTGCGAGAAGACATGACGCCGACTAATCCTACAAATAAGAAAAGAAGATTAGATTACTAAAAAACATCTCGGACGAGGGATAAAACAACTCGACAAAAATGACACAGGCAAACACATAGGAAAGGAAAACCCCAAGACTCAAAACCAAAGTCCTGGGGCATCCTTTGGAGGCAGAAACAAGGCAAGGTTTCAGGAAATTCCTACAGCTTACAAAGGTCTCAAATAAACGCAAAGGAAGCAAAAACACAAAAAGCCACTATCTTTCTACAGTTTCACCAAACAAAAGGGCATAGCAAAAAAGCCGAAAGCAGGAAAATCGTCAAAGATACAACCTTTTTTCAGAAACAAAAATCATCATTTCAAATACAATCATCAAAAGCACAAGCGGAAGCGATGGCAACATGCAAAACTCTAAAGGCATCAAGCAGCAGAGAAAGTCAAAGAAATCACACAAAAAGACGAAGAAATCCCAGAATACACAATAATCAGGCATAGTAAAACAGAAAAATCCAAACTTTCTCCAAATCAGACTTTCTCTAAATCAGACAAGAAAATGACGCAGAAGAAAGGGAAGGAGAAAACCAACCTGGAACAAAAGAGAAGCTGCAAAAACTGAAGATGGGAAAATGGAATCAACCCAGAGAATCGCTAAATGACGCTATCACACAAGGAAAGGCAGAACGATGCGGATGAAAACAGAAAGTGAGAGAGTGAAGAAAGAAGTTACGAAGGAGAGAAACCGTTTTTTGATCGAAAGATTCAAAATAAAAACCAAGGGAAACGGGCAATTAAAACCAATTAATGAAGGTATTTAAAGCCTCGCATATTTCCAAAGTCAAAATATTAAATGCAAAAGCGCGCGCTTTCAGAAGAAGCGAAAGAAGAAACGTTCCACATTCAAAAAGACTCTACAAAGAAAGGAACCGACAAAATGCTTGAGTTCGGCTTCACTAAAAAGGACCGAAGCCAAGGATTCGGCCTCAACAAGAAAGACCGAGCTCAAGCAGGGGTATTGTTCATACCCTGGGTCGAGCTACCCGACCTGAGATGATTGGCAACAAAGCGACCGATCTCTTCAGGATCGGCTACCCGACCTCTTCTCAAAGAGGTCGGCCAAATCAACAGGAGAGCCCAATAAAGGGCCCAAATAGAGGAACACGACCCAAATCAAAAGGCGGCTCAAGCCTACAAAGAGAAGGGCGGTTCCGTTGAAGATAAGCTGACCTCACCAAAGATAAAATAAGATAAGATAAGATAACTAACTTATCTTATCTAAGAAGGTCACTTCTCACTACTATAAATACACTGGAGCACCCAGGTATAACTCATACTCTAATTCTACATAAAACCTACTTAATACCCGTGCTAACTTAAGTATCGGAGTCTCTTGCAGGTACCCCCCACCCTTCGGTGACCAAGGATCAGCAGTGCAGCAAGTCCAACAAGACGGACACAACAGCTCCGGCCGCCACCAGCCAGCCGGACACGCCATCTCCGACCAGTACAAGAGATCTCATCCGAGATCGACCTCTAGTTTCAGGTAACCCTCGGAACAGTAGGGTGCCCTAAAAACAATTTTTCTTGAAAAAGAAATCATCACCCTAACCAAGTAGTCCTATCATAAAAAGAAAATGGTAAAGATATGTACAAATTCTAACTAACATGCAACCTATCATGCAATGCAACAACTAACTAACAAGGACAAAAATTAAGAATTGGTGTTGAAAAAGGAAGTTGTTACCCATGGAGGTCGGTCGGACGACCTCCCCACACTTAAAAATTTGTACCATCCTCGGTGCATGCAAAGAAGAGTAAAGTGGACGGGTTGCTACAATTGATGAGTTTCTTCAAAGGATTGTGCGGGTGAACTTGTTTGTTGCCCCGTTTAGAAGCCCTTCCATTCCTTTCCTTCTTGGTGGCCAACCTAAAAGGAAAGAGAAAGAAAATAAATTAAGCCTACAACAAAGATATCAAAGCAATAAAATATAGGCGGGGGATAATGCCAAATAAGAGTAAGGTTCTCACCACATGTTAGCTACGCATGTAAGTGAGAAAATAATATAGGCAAAGGGCATATCAATTAATACTTGATGCAAGAGGAAAGTCAAAGCACAAGTGAATAACATGAAGAGCATGTTGTATCAAGCTTAATCAATAATTGACACAAACAAGATTAGGGATAAGCATGAGAGTATTTGGCCCTATCCTAACTCAATGATGATGAGGTACAAAAATAAGGGATCATGAGTCAGGACGGACTAAAGCAATAATCTTGTGTGTAGAGCGAATATTACAATTAATGCCAAACAAGTCACAAAGCACCAAGATTAACCAAGAAATTCTCAACAATTGAATATAAGAATCCAACACCATTATTAAAACAACGAACTTAGAAAAGAAAACATGAACAAGCTATAAAAACAAAATTAAAATGCAATGAATGAAAGGTATGCAAATGCAATGGACAAAAGAAAATGGAAGATGAGAAAAAAACTCTTTTTTTTTCTTGCCCGGTGCGGACGCGTCATGCACGCTTCCGCGCCGATGCGCAGTTTGGCTAAAGGACGCGTACGCGCCAGGTGCACGCACGCGTGAGTTGCAGGCACAGAATAGGCACAAATTGGGCATAACTCTCTGGAACATGTTCCAGGAGGGCAGGTAACGCTATCGGTGCGTACGCGCACAGCGTGCATGCGCACGCATTGCGCGATTAGCTTCAACGGTGCGTACGCGCCAGGTGCACGCACGCGCGGGTGGTTTGTGCCTCAGGCATGGTGATGGCATAGTGTAGGCGCAACTCTCGGGTCAATGTATGGAGGGATGAATTTTTCAATCCACGCGTACGTGTGTATGATGCGTCCACGTGGATGATCGAAAATGCTTGAGGCGCGCGTACGCGCCAGGTGCGCGCACGCGCGGGTTGGTGCTCTGTTTTTCAAAATTTTTCCATATTCTTGCACCAATCCAAGCATTCCAAACCTCTAAACAGCTACCCAAACACCTTCAAACCTTATTTAACATACTAAACTACCAACTCAACAAGATATGAAATTAAACTAATTACCAATATATACAAAAGGAAAAATGAAAAGATATTACCATGGTGGAGTGTCTCCCACCTAGCACTTTTGTTTATTGTCCTTAAGTTGGACTTATGGGGAGCTCCTCTTAAGGTGGCTTGTGCTTGAAGCTATCCTTGAACATCCACCAATGCTTGAGTCTCCAATAAGCTCCATTCTTCAATTTTAATATCTTCAAGCTTTGATGGAGTTCTTCACAAACCATGAGCTCCCAAATTTGATTCTCCTTGTGCGATCCGGGATCCCACACTTTGTTTTGACACCCATCTTCAAATTGAACATCATGATTCCAATTGGGTGGCATGACCTTAGAATTCTCAATTGAGCACCCAAACATTCTCCTAGACCCATGCAATTTGGTTTTACACCAACCATTGTAATCAAACTTTGAGCATGCAACTATGATGAACTTAGAGTGATGTTTCCAACCACTACACAACTCTCTCCTACTTTTAATTCCACAAAGAGCTCTAAGTTGACCATCATTTTCAATCAAACCATATTCAAGTGAGAAAGTGAAGCTTAAGGATAGAAATTTTATCCACTTGAATGTTGTGTAGGATGGTGACTTAGAAAGGGATGGTCCCAATGATCTTGCAAGCTCCACTCCCTTGTACTCTTCCTCACCTCTTTACAACTTTCCTTAACTTCAACCTCTTCCTATTGGTGGCTTACTTCCAATTCAATTTCCTCTTCATTGCTCACCAAGGATACGGGAGGTGAAGTATCTTCTTCCTTACCCTCTATGTCAAACCCAATTGGAGAGGATTCAATTGTACATAAGAATTCTTCAATGATTGAATCCATCTCTTGGTCAACCTCTTCAAAGGCTTCAACCACTTCTTCCGGCTCATTTATCTTAACTTTCTCCCCTTGTGGCAATCCTTGTTTCACCCATTCTTCTACACCTTGAAGCTCTAAACTCACTCCCTCACTATGCTCCTTGATTGCTACTCCACATTCAACAATGGGAGTGTCTTGATTGCTTAGGCTTAATCGGGAGGAGGCCATATTGCTAATAACTTCCACTAGGATAGCCATCTTGGCTCCTAGCTCTTTAAACTTCTTTTCATCTTCCTCTTGTCGCCTTAGGATATGAGATTCAAGATCTCTCAATTCATGCGTGGGAGCTTCATCGGGAGGTGATGGTGGAAGAGAAGGTTCATTATTTGGGAGGAAGGTTTCATGATTGGAAATTGGTTCATCTTGGTAAGGGTATGGAGGTGGTATTTTTGAGGTGGTTTTTGAGAGTAATTGTGTTGGAATGGTGGTGGTTCCATGTGTGGTTCATATGATTCATAAGGTGGTTGGTATGGTGGATAAGAATTAGGGTCATAATGAGGTGTTTGGTGGTAGGGGGCTTGTGAGTAAGGCAGTTCAAAGTCATGTTAAGGGGGTGGTTCATAGGCATGTGGTGGTGGTTGTTGACAATCACAATAAGGGTCACCACATCCATTAGATTGATATGCATTAGGATTAGAATTATACCCATAAGAAACCAGAGGGGGTTGTTGCCAAGAAGGGTGATCAATCCTTTGAGGCTCCTCCCACCTTTGATTGTTCCATCCTTGATGCATATTGTCATTGTAGCTCACATTTCCTACAACATAATTTGAGCCAAACTCATAGCCAAAGTGGTGAGAATTTATAGTAGCAAATAAAAATAAAAGCTACAAAAAATAAGCAACAAAGTCCTAAAGCTAACAAAAACTAACAAATAAGCAAAAGGCAAACATATTCACAATATTCACAATAGCCAATAATGTAACACCATTGCAACTCCCCGGCAACGGCGCCATTAATTTGATGCGAGGATTTATACTGGTTCGGAATTCCACAAAATAATTCCGTTGTTAGTATAGTCCAAACCAACAGTCAATCCTCGAATCAAATTAAATTTGGTTCTCACAAATAACAAACCCCAAATAAGAATTAACCAAAGTATTTAAACTCCGGATCGTCTCACAAGGAATTGCAATGAAATGCCCAATTATTGGCTATGAAGGGGTAAGGGGGTTTTTTTGATTGATAAGAGGGGCAACAAAATAAATGACAAGAAAAGTAAATCAAACAAGTAACTAAAGAAAGCAAGTAATAAAGAGAGGCATTCATGGCAAGTGTTGAGATCATAGGCTTTCTATCCTAGTCATGCAATGATTAATTCATCTTATTTAGTCAACTCCAACAAATAGGGAGAAAGTCAAACAAGACTAACCAATCATACCACAATAATAACAAGAATTTATCTTATTACGTCATCTCCAACATTGGAAGAACGTATTATATTATCTTCCATGAGAGAAAGTCTAATAAGACTAGCTAATCTCAATCCAAAAGTCCTAATCAACTTACTAATTAAATTAGCAAAAGATTAGCGTCAATGAAAACAATATTAGCTAACAACTCTAGATCACCAACATACGTTGGGTTTTCATGACTCAAGATTGCCCAATTACTCTTTCCAGGCCAAAAATGCTCAAAATCTACTCTAAAGCCCAACCAAGCATTTTGTCAAACACTTGGTGGTAATAAAGGAAAGCATAATAAAAGTGTAAAAATAATACATCTACCAACTACCAATTACAAGAAATCAATAATAACAATCAAGATCAACATGAGAGATCATGGAAACATAAAATTGCATTAAAGAAAAATAAGATCCAACAATTGTTCATAAACATAAAAATGGCAAAATAAGGGAAATGACAAGTAAAACTAGAAGAGTAGAGATGTAACAACAAGAAATTAAAAGGAGAAACTAAATCAAAACAAGAATTAAAACTTGAATCCAAGAAGAATTAACTAAAACTACCCTAAAATCTAGAGAAAGGAGAGAGCCTCTCTCTCTAGAATTTCTACTCTAAAACATGATGAAAACTAAATTATGACTACTTGGTTCATTCCCCCTCAATCCTTGGGTTCAATAACATCAGAAATGAGTTGGATTGGGCCCAAAATGAGCTAGAAATCGCTGGGGGCGATTTCACTTTAGTGGGCCACGGACAGTATCGGCGTGCACGCGTACATTGCGCGTGCGCGCCCCTGAACGCGAATTAACATACGACAAATTTTATATTATTTCGAAGCCCCGGATGTTAGCTTTCCAATGCAACTGAAACCGCTTCATTTGGACCTCTGTAGCTCAAGTTATGGTCGTTTGAGTGCGAAGAGGTCAGCCTTGACAGCTTTACGGTTCCTTCATTTCTTCATGAGTTCTCCCACTTTGCATGCTTTTCTCCTCACTTCTTCCATCCAATACTTGCCTTATGAACATGAAATCACTCAACAAACATATCAAGGCATCAAATAGAATTAAAGTGAATTGAATTCAGCTATTTTAAGGCCTAAATAGCATGTTTTCACATTTAAGCACAAATCAAGGGAGAATTGCAAAACCATGCTATTTCATTGAATAAATGTGAGAAAAGTTGATAAAATTTCCCAAATTAAGCACAAGATAAACTACAAAATCGGGGTTTATCAGGTCCCGTGCGAGTTGTGACGCGTACTCATGGATCACGCGTACGCGTCGCTTGGCAATTTACTTCCCACGCGTACACGTCATGTCATGCGTACGCGTCGCCATGCGACTTCATCTCCACATGTGCGCGTCTGTCACGCGTGCGCATCGATGTATGCACTCCCAATTCTTGTTTTTCCATGAATTCTCCATTTTGCATGCTTTTCTCTTAACTTCTTTGATCCATTTCTAGTCCTTTTCAACCTGAATTCACTAACAAACACATTAAGGCATCTAGTCAAAGGGGAATTAAAATTAGAAAATTAAAGGCCTAAAAAGTATGTTTTTACTCTTAAGCACAAATAGGAAGAATTCACAAACCATGCTATTTCATTGAATAAATGTGAAAAAAAGTGATAAAATTCCTTAAATTAAGTACAAGATTAACCACAAAATTGGGGTTTATCAGCAGGCACTGACATCCTAGACCGTGTGCTGGGCACGTTATCCCAGGGGGTTCCCATTTATTCATGACCAAAAGGCAACATTCTGATGGGAATGTGTCGGGTTGGCAATTGAACCGACAATGTGATATCACAGCCAGTAAGACAGACATTCATTATTTGCATCTATGTGATATTGTTTGGGTATGCATATTGTAATTGGTTTGCCTATGTGAATAATTATGTTAACTGCTAACTGTTATACTTGTTGTAACTGCTTTTGATTGTGTTTGAACTACGTTAATTATGATTGTGTTTGATTGGGTGGTTTGTGATGAGTTGGTTGATGATTGAGCTGTTTGGGCCAAGGGCCATGTTGGATTGGATGGGCCTGAGGCCGTGGTTGGTATGTTTGAGGTCTAGTTCTGTATAAAGTATCTGATTGGTTCAGCATAGACTTAATGGACCTATGCTTGGAGCAGGATGATCATTTATACCGCGTAGGTAGCTGCTTTCATGTCTATGTCTTAGTAAAGTATGAAAAATTAGGGGTGACAAAACGGGTCGAACCCGCCGGGTCAAACCGCGAAAACCGCCAAAAACAGCGGGTCAGGACAAGATTTTGAACCCGCCAAATTTTAAAAACCCGCCAAAACCGCGGGCCAAGGCGGGGCAGGGCAGGCTGCCATATTGTTTTTTTAAGGGTATTTTTGTAAATTTACAATGGATATATAAATAAGAAAGTTAGGTTTCCCAGTTCCCACTTCCCACAAACAACCGGCCCTAACCCTTCGTCCCTTCCGGCCTTCCCTGACCCTGAGACGATGAGACCCTTAGACGGACCCTGACCCTCGGCTTCAGCCTTCAAAAGCTCAGCTCCCTCGTCTGTCCTCACTCCTTGGTCCTCGCTGTGTTCAGGTGTTCCCTGAGCTCCCTGCGGAGCATCACACCATCGCGGTTCATGGCGGCGCGCTTCAGTTCCACTTCTCTCTGAGCTGCCTCTCGTTGTCGGTCAATCACGTCGCCGGTCGCTGTTTCATCTCGTCAGTCCTCACCAAAGTGAAGTCCGGCGATGCTGTCTCGTGTTGCCTCAAAGCTGTCTCGGCGGTTCTGTGTTCCGGCGGATCCCGGCAGTGCTGCTCTCTCCTCCTCTGCCTCTCGACAGCTGTGATTGAGTAAGTGAAGATTTTTATTTTTATTTTTATTTTTTTTTAAGTCAGGAACTGTGATTGTGGTTATGGACAGCTTCTTTCATGCTGTTGAAAATTGCTGTGGATTTGTTTATGAAATTTGTTTTACTGGTGTTTGTTTTTGAAATTTGTTTATGAATTTTGAGAGTAGCCAAGTAGCCCTTTGATTTTGAATGGGTACTAGGAAAGGATATCAATTAACTATGTAACCTTAGTTTTAACTTTTAATTTGTTGCTTTCTGTGATGCTTGATGTATGTGTTCTGACTTCTGATGCAATATTATCGAAGATTATTGATGGTTCAGTTATGAATTTTGATACTTAGCTTCCTTATTGATTTATTGCTGATTTAGATATTGTTATGTATTTGTGTTATTTAGGTTGAATTGTTGATTCTGCAATGGATAATTCTGTCTCTATGAAAGTTGATGGTGGGAATGTAACACAAAATCCTGAAAATATAGAAAGATCTGAAACGGCAGAAGATATTAAAAAGAAAAAGACGAAGGCAACAACATCTGATGTGTGGAGATATTTCACAAAGCTTGGACCTGGTGATGATGGTATAGATCGTGCTCAATGTGATGGATGCAAACAGAAGTTTAAGGCTGGTGGTAAACAATATGGGACATTGTCACTTAAGCGTCATTTGGACAGGTGCGTGAAAATAGACTTTGAGGATATTGGTCAAATTTTGATAGAAATGCAAAATAAAATAGGGGCTCTCAAGATAGATAATCATGTATCACGTGAGATGTTTGCTGCCTTTGTAATTGATTGTGATGTTTCCTTTTCTATTGTTGATAATAAGAAATTTAGGAATTGGATAAAATACATCAGTCCAACTCTAGGGCTAATTACTAGAAATACTCTTAAGGAGGATGTGCTGAAAATTTACTCAAGGGAAAAAAGAAAAACTTAAAAGTACTTTAGTAGCCATTCCTAATAGAGTTTGTTTGACTTCTGATTTGTGGACATCCATCACTACAGTGGGTTATTTATGCCTAACTCTCACTTTGTTGATTTGAATTGGAAATTGCAAAGTAAAATTTTGATTTTTTGTCATATGCCTCCTCTTCACACGGGATTTGAATTGTCTTCCAAGATTTTTGAGCTTTTAACTGAATGGGGAATTGAAAAGAAGATTATGACTTTTACACTAGATAACACATCTGCTAATGATACATGCCAAGATCATTTAAAAAGTACATTAACTATGCATGACTGATTGTTGTGTGATGGGGAGTTCTTTCATATTCGTTGTTCTGCTCATATCTTGAATCTTATTGTGCAAGATGGATTAAAAATTGCTCATGATGCATTGGATAAGATTAGGAAAAGTGTGAAATATATAAGGGGATCGGAAAGTAGAATGATAAGATTTAAAGAATATGTTTCAGCGATTCAGGGTTTGAATTTACAAGTGGGTTGCATCTAGATGTTACTACTCGATGGAATTCTACGTACATTATGCTCGAAAGTGCTATCAAGTATCGGAAGGCCTTATTGAGTATTCCAATTACTATGGTTGTATCGGAATCTGACTTTAGTATTGGAGCTCATGTCATTAACAAATATAGAAGTCAAATGTTGTCAGAAAATGTTAAGGCTGTGATTTGTACTCGCAATTGGAATAAAGGCTTTGTTGATGGTAATTACATTGTTAGTTACTAATTTAATATTTATATAGCATTTAAGTATTTATATCTTGTTCTAAATTTGGGTATTCTTCTAATTATAGGTGAAGGTGAAGGTGAAGATGTGAATCCTCAAGGTGCTAGGCGAGGCGGTGTTTCAACTTCTGGATCAGATTCCAATTTTATTGATTTAGAAGTTGATAATTGATTTATGTGTGTTGATTTAAGGATTTTTTTGGGTGTCTTGTTGATTTATGAATTATGTTGTGTTTTGTTTTAATTATAGTAGGATTTATGTGTGGATTATGTGTTTGTTTTGTTTATTATGCATTTATGTTTGAGACTTTTAGACTTATTATTTGTTATATTATTTTTATTATTGTTAATTTCAATCAAAAAATTATTATGGTTAATTATAATTTTTTTATGGATTAATAATTAATTTAAGATATTACATCACCCCTATGAAAAATCAAACTGGTTCAGCATAGACTTAATGAACCTATGCTTAGGGACAGGTTGGTCATTCATACTGTCTTGGAAAGATTTTAAGATTTTTATAAAAAAGGAGAAAGTTTTCCAAGTTTTGGATAATTAGCTGATTTTCTCTTTTGGAATGGATTTTTGGATGTTAACTCTTTGGATTTCAAAAAGGCACGTAAGACGAGCATTGATCACTGTACTTTAAAAATAGTTTTATTTTACGTATCTTGTTATAGCAACCCTATTGTGAGAACCAGCGAGGACGACGTTCTCACTCCCCTATAGGTTTTTCCTTTTCAGGATATGGGCGACGAAGCTTCAGAAGAGTTATGTTCATTTTCTGGTTATTCGGTATTTTTGTATTATATTAGTTATTATTTTTCCCTCGCTTTTATCTTTATTGATTTTGTAAGAGGGATATGAATTTGTGATATGTATGTTTGTAAGTTAGTGATATGTATATATATAAATTAAGGTATTGTATCTGGTTTGTATGTACATATATGTTTATGTTTTCAATGAAAAAGTGTTTTAGAAAGGTTATGCGGTTTTAAGTTTAAACAGACTCCTATTTTAGTATTATATATGTTTAGAGTTGTCGTAATATCCAAGCTATCAGAGTAGCGCAGCCGGAAGCATAACATTCTGATAGTGCGGGTGTTACATCACACGCATGCGTCGGTACCAGCTTCTCAACTCTTTAATTCTTTGTGCTCCTTCCACTTTTGCATGCTCCCTTTTTCATCTTCTAAGCCATTCCCCCTATAAACTCTGAAATCATTTAACAAACACATCACGGCGTCGAATGGTAATAAGAGAGGATTAAAAATTAGCAATTTTAAGGCCTAGGAAGCATGTTTTCATTCTTAGCACAAAATTATGAAGGAAACTTAAAAACATGCAATTTACATAAATAAGTGTGACAATAATTGACAAAATCCACTCAATTCAATCTAAAATATACCATAAAATAGTGGTTTATCAGGGACTCGTCGTCATCGTCACTCTTTGTCTCGTCACCATCTCACACTCAATCGCGCACCTTTCTTGTGCTCGTCGTCTCCGGTGGCAGAAGCAGCAGGTGTCAGGAGTGGTTGTCATTGTCGTCTTTTTTCTTCCTCCCCGCCGTCTTTTTTCCTTCGCACAACTAAAAGCCCTAAACCCGATTTGGTGAGTTCCAACAAATTCTCCTATTCTTTCTGTTTTTGTTTTGTTGCTGTAATTCATTATTGCACTTTGATTTTGTTGTTGAAAGTTGAATTTGTTACTTAAATTTGTTGCTGAAAATATCAGTGAACTAGTGTTTTTGCTGAAAATCATCACTGACATGAATTTGTTACCTAATTTTGTTGCTGAAATTTGTAGCCAAAAATATAACTGAGCTGGGATTTTTTTTGCTAAAAATCATTACTGAGATGAATTTGTTACTAGTTATCATTACTGAATCTTGAATTTGTTGCTTTCTTAGCTAAATCTTTTTGTTACTGAAAATTATCACTGAGTTGAATTTATTAGTGATTGAACCTTGAATTTGTTGAATTTGTTGTTGTGATGTTGAATAATCATTTAATTAAATTTTTTGTTGCTAAAAATTATCGAAGTTGAATTTTTTAGTGATTATGATCACCGAACCTTGAATTTGTTTATGTGTTGTTGAAATAATCATTTAACAAAATTTTTGTTGTTGATAATTCTTGTTGAGTTGAATTTGTTATTGAAAATTATTACTGAGATAAATTTTTTTGTTTGTTCTTTTTTTTACTAAAATCTTAAAAATATTTTTGTCACAAACACCATTAAAAATAC
>NC_029789.2:107088475-107088989 GCF_000816755.2 Arachis ipaensis
AGTACATATATTTTAATTTTAATTTTAATTTTATAATTTTATATTATTACAACCGAATTGATCGAATAAATCAATGAACCACCAATTAAATTAATAGTTCAGTGATCCGATCATATGATTAGGTTAATTTTCGGTTCGATTCCAATAACCATAAAAAATATGATATTTTATTTCAATGACTATTTAGTACCTTTTTTTTTTCCCAGGGTCTTAATCAAAATGTTCAAAGCTGGATCAATCTTTTCTAGGAAAGATCACTCAGTGGACTAAACCAAAACAAAGTTTACTTCGGTCAAACGGTCAAACTCAGCCTAAGCGACACCGTACGTGTATAAAATACTGATAGCACATAGCACCACAACACAGACAGAATAGAGCGAGTACACAATACGCTCAAATTTCTCAACCACCTGACAATGGTCAACAAGGAAGGGTCATCAGCGCCGACATCTCCGCCAACGCCGGTGCCAAGGGTTGCGGTGGTTGTTTTCATCTTGAAGGGAAAATCTGTCCT
>NC_029789.2:107089330-107095110 GCF_000816755.2 Arachis ipaensis
AAAATATAGTGAAGAAATTTAAAAACAAAATTATGACATTTATTAGCAGTCTTTTATTTTATTTAAAAAAAAATAGATGTATTAATTGTGAAAGGGCTATTTCGGACTTTGCACTCTCAGGGGAGAGCTTTGAGGATTGTGCGGCAAGGGAAGTGAGAGAGGAAACAGGATTGGAGGTTGGGAAAGTGGAGCTGTTAACGGTTACAAACAACGTGTTTTTGGAAGAGCCGAAGAAGTGCCATTACGTCACTATCTTCATGAGGGCAGTGTTTGGGGCAAATGAAGCAGAGCAAGTGCCACAGAATCTGGAGCCGGAGAAGTGTGATGGGTGGGAGTGGTATGCGTGGTCTCATTTGCCAAACCCGTTGTTTGGGCCTCTTGAGAGGATGGTCAAAGGGGGTTTTGATCCATTTCCAGTGTAAAATCCTTTTTGGGCTTAGTTCGGTTTGGTTTGGTTAACTTTGGGTTATAATAGATCCGCATGAGCATTGTAATCTTAAGGTTTGTATTTATTTCATCTTTGGGTGCTGCGACTTTGTATTGGAATTTGGTGAGGCAAGAAATGAACGAGCAAGCATAATTGGATTGGATTCACCAATTTCAAATAACATATGATATGCTGATAAAATCATAATCGAACCGACTTGAGTTAGTCGAGTAGTTAGCTCACTTGTCTTATTAAGTAAGTGAGGGTAGTTTAAATCTTATCTTATATATATATCAACACATTAACTAGTGACAACTTCTTAAATGGAGTTTAGATCTCATCTTAGACAAGGAGATACCCAAAAACACCAAAAAATAAAATCAAAATCGAATGCAAAACTTTTAAGTTTATTTTGTGGACAAAAAGAAAACTCAGAATATGCTAGAGATAAAAGAGTTTCTAAATAATTTATAGAGAGACAAACACACATATATTTTAGATATTGTATTTTGATTTTATTTTTTCAAGTACAAATATAAAATGAGACCTTTTTATTTTTTAATTTGGTGAGTTTATAGTAATTGATTTTTTTACGGTTTAATTTGTGAATGACTAAATATTTTTAGAAAATGAAGCAAGAAATGTCTAGTTTGAATTTTTGTTTCAATTTTTATCCAATTTTTAAATAGTTATTCAACTATTTTAACAAAAATTTAAATCTAATACATAAGTAACTTGCTAAATATAAAAGTTGTTACTCAACTATAAAAAAAATCATTAGTATTTGTTATTTTTGTCTTTCATTAAATCTTTTAGAATTATTTTATTAGCAATATGAATTTTTAGACATTGTTTTTGTAATTTATCTTTAAGTTTTAACTATTGACATTTCTAACTAAAAAAGATATTAAGTGAAAAATCGCTAGACACAAAACACTGGGTATCGCTGAACCGGGTAGAAACTAATCAGTCGGATCGAACTGGAATCCAACCGATTTTTTAGAAACGACATTGCTTTGCATTCAGTGTGCCTGCTTTGTGCCCCACCCCTTCTCCGAACTCCTTCGTTCCTTCCTTCAGAGTCTAGTTGTCAGAACTGGTCATGCTATTGATTCATTGATTTATTAGTTCAACTAATGAATTGCTGTATAATTAACAAAAAGATTTGATATTTTTATTTATCCATGTTTAATAACATTTATATTAATAATTATGAATAATAATAAAATATCATTAATTTAAATATAAGTGAGTATAAAATTAAAATAATATTTAAAAAAATTATTATTTTTACTATATAATTAATAATTAGCATATAATACATCAAGGAACAACATAACTTAGTGACAAGGACAAGGAAGACCTAGATTCAAATCACATCTTCATCAATTTTGGAATTTTCTCTTGAACGGTTTGGTTGAATCGATTTCCACCGGTTTTCAATAACTTTGATTGGTTCTTACCGATTTTCGTTCTTAAACAGTCTACAGACTAGACCAGGCCGATTGGGACTCTGGTTCACAAGTTTTTCGGTTGAATCGGCCAGTGCTGTCTGATTTTTACAACTATGCTTCAGAGTTCACGGAGTCGCAGGCATATAGCATCATCTTCCTCGAGTCACCGTTGTTCGTCGCACTCAACCACTTTCCATCGTCCTGCGAACACTTGTTTTCATTTTTTTATTCTCTGGTCAGAAATCATTCGTCGCGCTCAATCGCTCTCCATCGTCCTGCGAAGGTCAGTGGCAGTGCTCACTTGTTTTTCATTTTTTTGTTCTTTGGTCAGAAATCATTGAATGGTTATTGAATGTTTTGTACTTTTGTTAAATAATTATTTGATTATTGATTAGCTCCAGCTCAGACGAAGCTTTTTCCCCAAAAAGAAACCATAGCTGACAGTAGCCTCCCCCACCGCCACAAGGAGTGTGACTCACTGTCACCATCCGTCGCGCTCAGGCACCACCGTCTTCATCTGGTAGTGGTGTTCGAAGTCTCGAACCCACCAATCAGAACGAATGTTTAGGATTTTGTTAATGCTACTCAGATTGGTTTCTTCGATTTTTTCTCTAATTTTTTGTTCTTGGTTCTTTGTTCTTTGATTAGGATTCTTTGTTCTTGATTCTGCTGCTGCTAGTACTACTCAGATTGAATTGTTGAATGATTAGCTTTACTCACTGCTGTTGTGCTGTGCTGTACTTTATTGTTTTTTGTTTGTGCTGTGCTGAAAGTCTAAACTTTGATAATTCTTATTAATCTTTGAAAAAGTTTGTTAATGTTTGTTGAAAATATTATTAATCTCTGTTAAAATTATGTTAAAATATGAGCTTTGTTTTGTTCAATATAATCAGACTTTTGTTGAAATTATGCTAAAGTATGAGCTTTGATCTGTTCAATATAATCATACTTTTGTCAAAGAAGGAATAAATTGGTTAATTCAATAATGGCTATTTTGATGAGTTCAACAATGATATAACCAAAAAGCCAAGTGTTAAATTGTTAATACTGGAAGAAGTTAAAGGTTTTTGCAGATTTTATAATTGATGATAAACTTTCATATTATTATTTTATATTTGGATATTTTCTTTTGTTATTTGATTTTTGAGTTTGTATTTTAATAAGATCATAATATTTTGGTTGAAATTTTGTTATTTGACTTTTGAGTTTGTATTTTGAAAAGATCATAAGACTTTAGTTGATGTAGCGCTTTAAATTTGAATGATATTTTAAGGTTTAAATGAAATATAATTATGTTTTAATGATCATATACCATCATTTCTTATATGCAACTTCTCCCCTTTTTATGCCAGCTTTAAATTCTATACAATGGTCATGGATTCGATTCCAAAATATTTCACCCTTTTGGTCAGCACCAATTATAGGGTCTGTTGAAACATTTAACTATGCACTAATCAACATCTTATCCTCTTTTCATTGTTAGTGTTGAATAATATCTTGTCTATGATTTTCAATTTCATCATTATTGAGGTCGATAGCATCTAATCCACAAAAGTTGAGAAAATCTGAATATTGTAAATTTGGACTAAAATGTATAGGAGTTTGAGGGGATACATTAGAAGAGCCACCAATACTAGATGAGTCACGTCTCGATGCACTTAATTGAGTTAAAAATGGCAACGATGTTAAAATAATATTTCTGATAGAGGGATTAAATATAGATGAAAATGGATAATATAATGTGGTGTTTGTAAATTTTGATTATGTGGTTCAAAATATGAAATTAATTATTGTAAAGAACTTGAAAATTAAAATTAGAAAGATTTTATAGATTTTGACTTTGAAATGTATTTAGTTGTGTAAAATTTTGATTTGAAATTTAAGAGTTTGAAGGTTAAGATTGTTAAGTATTTAGATTTTGAAAAAAATATATATAAATAATTAAAAAAATAGTTGAATTGGTTTTGATCTATTTTTTAAACAAAAAAAAATATTAGTAAAACATTAGTTTCAAAAATTTGAAAGAAGATTGAAAAATATTTAAAAAAATGAGAATAAAAAAATATATATAAGTAGTACATGTAGAATAATAAAATATTAAGAATAAATAGCCAAAATCGTCTCTGAAAGATACCCCGATCTCAATTTTGGTCTTCGAAAGATAAAGTTAATCAAAATCGTCCTCAAAAGATACACGATTGGTCACGTTAGTCCTTCCGTCAGTTGGATGATGATGTGTTACGTTAAGTGCCATGTGGCATATGATGACGTGGAGCGCTAATGCCACGTGTCACAAGATGATTGGTTGACGTGTCAGATTAGTGACACCTGGTATGTCACGTGTCAGGTCAATGACACGTGGCACTTAACATGTAAAAAAGTTATTTATAATTAAAATAGTCCTTGAAAGTTCAGACGTAATATAGAAAAGAATAAGAGAGATTTGGACAAGAATTAAAGGAGAGAGATATTTTTATTGAAAAATTTTTAAGAAAAAAAGATACAATTACTAATTTTTTGATTGTCAATTACATTTCTATTAAAATTAGTAGTATCAAAAAATATTTTAAATTTAATATTATCAAGAAAAAATAAAAAAAATTATATAAGGACTAATTTGATTAATTTTTAAAATTTTAAGGATGAAAATGACTTACGTCTGAACTTTCAAGGACTATTTTGATTATAAATAACTTTTTTACATGTCAAGTGCCACGTGGCATGCCACGTGCCACTGACCTGACACGTCAACCAATCATCTTGTGACACGTGGCATTAGCCCTCCACGTCATCATCCAACTGACGGAAGGACTAATGTGACCAATCATGTATCTTTCGGAGACAATTTTGATTAACTTTATCTTCCGAAGATCAAAATGAAAATTGAGGTATCTTTCAGGACGATTTTGACTATTTACTCAAAATATTAATTAACAATAACAGTCATATAATAGTTATCTCATATCATGTATATAACGTGCTTTTAATTTTATTAATAAAATATTATTTATTTTTCTAAATTTTATTAACATATGTTAAAGTATCATTGGTCACTTTTAAAGGAGTTTCAGCCCCTCTGAAATGGAGTTTCAAGTGCTCCGAACAAAATGAAAAAACTCCCTTTTATTTTGCTTCAATGCTAAGGGCTTATTTGTAAAAATGAGGCTCCAATTTTTTTTATCGTTGGACTTGCTCTAATGGTCACACTATTGGTCACTTTTATTTATATGTATAGTGTTAATGGTGTCACCATTATTGTTAGATAATGATTTTATGGTTTAAAATGAATTTTTGTATTCTTTTGTATGAATTTATATCTTTACAATATAATTGACTTTTTTTGATAAATATAAAAAAATAAATCATTTTATAAATAAGTCAAGAACCATTCGAATCAATTATTTTTTGACTATTCTTGTAAATTTGTGAGTTAAATTTGAATTTAAATTTAAACTTATACATTAAACGAGTTAAATTTGAGTTTGAGAAAGCTCAACTCATTAACTCATGAACTGATTCAATTATATAGGAGTGTGACCTGATAGTTCGGTAGGAGGAGGAGGATCGGGTACCCACAGTCCGACAGGTTGGCAAAACAAGTCCTTGAAATGATGGGGTGGTGCTTGCAATGACACTCTGACGCCTAAGTTAGAGAGTTAAAGAGGTAGGATTTAAGGAGGTGTGTGACGTACTTGAGAGGACCTTTTGAGCTCTTTATATAGTTTTGTCTCGTTATCTTATCTTACTTGTTAAGATAAAAGAAATATTTGAATTCAAATATTAGTTAGTAATTCTCGATTTTTTTATTCTATTTGGACCATAGAGATGATTTGGATTTGGAGATTGGATCATCGCGGGAACGTTTGGAGTCCGAACGCTAGGTCCAAAACATATATTAC
>NC_029789.2:107095162-107096088 GCF_000816755.2 Arachis ipaensis
AAGGTATTTTGATCGAATAAATTAAAAAATATGTTAATTTAATCTTATTAAAACGAAGACTGAATATTCTATGCAGTGAAAAAGAGCGTCATTTAAATATTACACAATAAAAAAAATGTCTTTATTTATAAATTCATTTGCTTGAAACGTAATAAAAGTTTAAAATTTTTCCCTATATAAAAGACTCTACTTTAGTTACTTAAAGAGTATTTTTATGATATTCTTTAACAAAAACCTTAAAAATAAATTTAAAATGAATTTTTAAAGTAAATGATATTATGAATAAAAGAAAACAAAAAATATATAATTTAAAATGCTTTATCCATTCACAAAAATAAATTAATTTTAAGAAACGAAAGATATACAAAATAAGAAATCATGAACCTGAAGACTCAAGGGTATGTTTTGGCTAGTTTAATTTAATATTAAAATTGAATATTTAGAACATAAAAATATAAAATTAATGATTAAAAGTATAAGTAAAAATAACATTAAAAATATTCTTAAATTAATAACATAATTTTTAGATTTTTTTATTTAAATAAAATAAAGAAGAATCAATATTATCAGATTCTCCTCAACGAAATTTTAAAATGTGAATCCTTTATCTTTATTAATATATAAATCATTCCAGTGCTTTGTGCTTTTAATAATATGTAAATTATTACAACTTAGGACGATTTATGTATTAAACTCATTCTAGAAATGCACATAAATCGTTCCAAAACTTTGAGTTTTTCAAATTGAATATAACTCGTCCCAGGTAGTATAGTTTATAATGTTTTTAACCTAAAACACTATGGGGCAACATGATTTACGTACAAAAAGATAACTCACAATACGCACGATTTATGTGCAAAACTCTAAAAAATGTTAATAAACAAATAAAAAATATGTTATGTATATATAAAAAATCAACCACTATT
>NC_029789.2:107096197-107118880 GCF_000816755.2 Arachis ipaensis
ATAAATTAGTTTAAAATATAACAAAAAAAAAAATAGATAAAGAAAAAGAACTATAAACATTATAAATTATGCTAAGATATTATGAATTATTTTTTTACATGTAAATCATGTTAGAGTATTATGAATTACCCTTTTATATATAAATCATGCTATTCCATAGTGCTTTAGGTTAAAAATATTATAAACTATACTATTCTGGAATGAGTTATATTTAATTTAAAAAGTTTAAAGCCTTATAACGATTTAGGTGCATTTTTAAAATGAGTTCAATGTATAAATTATCTTAGTGTATAATAATTTATATATTACCAAAAATACAAAACACTGGAACGATTTATATATTAATAAAAATACGAAATTCATATTTTAAAATTTAATTTAAAAAAATATGATAATATTAATTTTTCTTTATTTTATTTAAATAAAAAATCATAATTCTTAGCCTAATTTTAGATGTGGTGGCATTTAGTACCAAGCTACACGCGAAATGAAAAATAAAAATAAAATAAAACATAAAAAATTTGCACAAATCTCGAATGTAATGTTTTCAAGAATCATGCCAGATCTTGAGTGTTTATTTGTGATTTGAATCTTTTGAATTTTACTTTAGAGAGTGAAGTGTGATCTTCTACTCTTAAATAGTTTCTCTTTTATATTTATTTTTGATCCCACTTATAAAATCAATGGTGAGAGATTACACTTTACTCTCTAAAGTGAAATTCAAATTTCAAAGGATCCAAATCCGTTTATTTGTGAACACAAGGCTGAGTTATCAGGCTAAGACTCTGAATCTACTCCACTTAGCCATTTACTTTCTGAAACGATACAGAAACACGGAACACAATGGTGGCTAAATGGGGCATTTGAATACAGTTTGGCTTTCGCGGCGGGAGGATGGAATTTAAGTAATTACTCAAATAAAATAAATAAAAAAAATATTATTTGACAAAAATTATTTTTAATATAGAGATAAAGATGGTGTTTTAGTTGAATATTGATATTTAAAATATATTACAGTATTATAGATGTACAAAAAAGATATTCAACACGCATCTTGCGTGTTAACAGAATGTTAAAACGTATCTAACATGCATCCTGCATGATTGTCAGGATGATGACACATGTTCAACACACAGTCTACGTATTATTAGGATGATGACATGTATCAAACACGCACTCTGCTTATTGCAACACGCACCTTCCATATTAATTTTCTACCTACAAAATTTACCCACCTGTAATTACATCAAATAATTCTATTTTTAACAAAAATACTAATATTTTTTTTATATAAAAAAAACGGGAAGGAGAGGTAGATCTCAGATCTGGCCGCCGTGATAACGCTGGATTGGGAGAGGTAGATCTCAGATCTGGCCGCCGTGATAACGCTGGATTGGGAGAGGTAGATCTCAGATCTGGCCGCGAAGAATGGAGAGGCGAGCAGAGAGGCGATTTGGGCGGCGAGCCAGCGACAGAGACGAAGTAAACAAACCGGAGACAGAGGGATGTGGATGGAGTGATCAACGCTGGTTGCGTCAACGAGGAGAGGAGAAGCCGAGGAGTGCTTACCGTAGAGGTGAGTAGACAAGATGAGCAGAGGCCGAAGACTAAAGAGGCGAGACGACAAGATGAGCGACGTGCGATGGTAAAGTGGGCGGCGCGAGCGACGGCGATGTTCCACGATGAGGAGAAAAGGGTGAGAAGCAGCTGTTGGTGGGGGTTGCTCTTGTCTGAGTTCTCTGATAGGGTTTAGGTTGTGTGAATTGTGAAAGTGAAGGGAGAGGGAGCCTTCTGTACTGCCCGTATGGTGGTTTGTTTGTTTTTTTTTTTAAGAGACAAAAAGACGCCGTTTAGCATTTTTAATTTCAAACCAAAAACTGCTAAAAAATCGGATGGTTCTCCCGGTTTACCGGTTAACCGCCGGTTCGACCAATTTTTTTAACGGTTTTTTGCCAGACGGTTTCTGACCTTACCCGGACCGGTTAGGTGACCGGTTCCCGGTTATTCCAATTGAACCGGCTGGTCCGGTTCGGTTTTCAGAACCATGGTTATATATGAATACTATCTGTGTTTTACTTGCTTGCATTATCTGTGATTTGTCTGGTGCTGAGGAGGATAGGTAGGCGGTGGCGATGGGGTCGCATGGAGGGTATATTGGCGAAGGCTGTGGGATATAGCGGTGTGATTTAGTATTAGTTAGAAATTCCCTAAGTTTAGATAACCCTGTTTATGAATTATGGTTTATGGTTTATGGTTTAAGTTATTTATTTTGTTAAGGATTGAATATTTTGTATCGATGTGAAGTTCTAGGATTGCCTTCGGCATCCCAGAACCTTATATCTTACATTATTGGCACTGTTACCATACTGAGAACTCCGGTTCTCATACCATATTCTGTTGTTATTTTTCAGATGCAGGTCGCAACCCACCTCGGTGAGTTGCTTGATGGTGACAGAGCGGAGGACCTTTATTATGTTTTGGAGCCCTTTAATTTATTTTTATTAGTACCCTCACTTTTGTATTTATTTTTCCTAGAAGCTTCCTTTGAGAGAAAGTATGTATAAGCTATTTTATCTGTTTAAATTCTGTATGTCTGTATATAACTAGCTGGCTTAAACTCCGTGAGTGGCGGCTAGATCCGTATGATTATTATCTTTTGATATATCTATTCATATGTCTCAGTATCTGTACGTATGTATCTTGTGCTTAATTTAGTGTAGCTTCGTGTGAACGTTTCGCGCTTATGAACTCTATTTTTGAGCTTAATCCTTCATCAGGCTTCTATAATATTTTATTTCTTTCTACATAATATGTATAAGCCTTAGAATTATCGTAACCTTTGATTAACCTTTGTTTTACAGCATGAGGTAAGGCTTTGGGTAATTAGGGTGTTACATTTAGTGGTATCAGAGTGGTTCATCCTCGTGAGCCTGAGGGATGGACGGATTGTACTTCATTGCATACTCTGTGTGTCTTTTTCTTTGATGCTATTAGGTTATTTACTTGGTATTGCATAGCATGCTTGTTTGTGATTGCCTTTTGGGATAATTAAAGCACTAGGCTTTTGATATTGAGACTGATTACCTTGATATCGATTATTTGGTGTAGACAGGAACCCTAATGGCTACTCATGGACGAGGTCATACTCATACATGGGGAGGAACTAAGAATGACCGACCGGCCGATAACCATGCCAAGTTCATGGCGGCAATGGCTAACCTTGCGAATACCATGGAGGCAAATGTTGCTGCGACTCTGCAAGCTGTGCAGAGGTTGGGCCAACCGGCTGGAAACAGAAATGGAGATGGAAATGGGAATGATAATGCGGAAGGAAATGGTGATAACATGGAAGGTGCTCCGATGACCTTGGCTACTTTTCTCAAGGTTCATCTGCCAAGTTTCAGAGGTTCAACTAATCCTATGGAAGTGGATAATTGGTTCCAGGTCATGGAGCGTACGTTACAAGCACAACATGTTCTGAACAACCAGTATGTGGAGTTTGCTGCGTATCAGCTTTTGGGAGAGGCTCAGCATTGGTGGCAAGGAGAATGCCGCTTGCTCCAGCTTCAGAATGTCGACATCCCCTGGGATGTACTCCAAACGGCTTTCTACAAGAAGTACTTTCCTGAATCTGCAAGGGAAGCGAAGGAGTTGGAGCTTATGCAGCTGAAGCAAGGTTCTTTGTCTGTGGCAGAATATACTAGCCAATTTGAGGAGCTCTGTAGGTTCTCTAGGGTGTGTCAGGGTGATCCGGAGACCTATAAAAGTTGGAAGTGCATTAAGTATCAAAGGGGCTTGAAGGATAATATCATGACTGCTGTGGCTCCTTTGGAGATTCAGATCTTCTCCGATCTTATGAACAAGGCGAGAGTTATTGAGGAATGTGCAAAGACGGTAGCCTCGTCGAGGGACAATCGTGGAGGAAATACTAATAGGGAACGTGACGATTACCTTGGACCAAGGGGACAGAACTTTAAGAGAAATGAACACACTCCTCAACATCTTCGAGGTCAAGGGGATTTCAGAAGAAACAAGAATGCTCAGTTCCACATGGCAAAGGAAAATGGTCGATGCTACACTTACGGATTGCCAGGGCACCTTGCTAAGGACTGCCATCAAGGGAGGAACCGAGATGTGGGTAGGAGTTAGCAACTAGGCCGAGATTTCACTATGGATGCAAGAGAGGCGACGAAATCGGATCTGCTGATAAGAGGTAAGCACATATAGTTGTTGTGATATGTTATTAAGACCCAGTTGGCTCAGTTTTATCTTATGGAAGGTTGTCGTAAGTTTGGTCGAACTTAAAGATTCGTTAGAGGGACCGATGGAGAAGGATGCTTTTGACGCATGTAGCTGAGTAATCTGGATTCTTTACGGTTTTTTAACTATGATTTTGCGGTTTTAAGGTTTAGAATGATTTTCAAATCTGGTTTGAAATATTGGTTTAAATGAATTGGTTTTGAAACTAAGTTGAAACTCTTAGTTTGAATAATATGGTTTACAGAAAAAGTGAGTTCCAAGATTTTCTTAATTTGTGAATTTGGTTTGATATTTGACTTATCAAAAAGGATTCAAATTGAAAAGTTATGATTTAAGGATTTTAATGAATTTAAGAAAATCATGATTTAAACTAATTGATTTAAGAAGAAATAATTTGTGAGTCTTTTGAAATAGTTTTGACATTGAAAAGGTTTAGATTGAACTTATTTTGGAGCTTTTGGAAAATATTACAAATGCGCTATTTGATTTAAAAGAAAATCTCTGTTTGAGGTAGTGGAGTGAATCGGACTCTTAGTGACAAATAATCAAAGTGACACAGCGGAAGGCGAGAGGGAACATCGACACGGTAGGACGCTTCGAGGAAGATATATCGTGTGATTCGAATTACGAGGGCGAAAATTTTATTAGGAGGTGAGAATGTAAGAACCGGCATAATCGTTTTAATAAAATAATAATTTTAAGTGGCCGGAGTAGATTCAAAATTTAGAAGTTTTAATTTAAAAATTTAAATGTGAAATTTGATTTCAATGAATTTTCTGAGTTGTAAATGTATCATTTTCGAAAAGTTTTTGTAAAAATACGTACTGGCGCTTAAGCCGGTGGTACCGGCTCTAGTCTGTCTAGTACCGTATATTTTGGAGAATAAGATTTTGAAAATTTATTTATTATTTTGAAAGGACAAAAAAATAATAATTTAGAATTGAAAACCGGGCACTAATCTTAAAGGTTTTGTCCCAAAGTGGGCCAAACAGACCAAAAAAACTAACAGGTTGGACCGGGCCCAAGGCCCAACATATAGATGCTCATTAAATGAGCATTTCAGCTCATTTCGACCCCCAAAATAAGAAAGGGGGCGCAGCATAGAGAAGAGAGGAGAAGAGGGTGATGTTACTATTCATCATCACCTTCCGGGAGCCATAACTTAAGCTACGGAGCTCCGATTGACAAGCCATTTGCGGCCACGCGAAACTCTTGCCGAGCTCTTCGTTTCTATTTAAGCAAACTTGGTAAGAAATCGCATCTCAAGCTCTAGTTTTCTGCCCGAGTTTCTATGCATTTTTTGTTATAGTTTTTGAGTAGATTTTGTAGTTTTGGTTGTTTAGGTGATCTCTAGTAGCGGGTAATTGTTGAGATTGCCCCAATCCTCTTTGGACAAGGTAAAGTTCCTCATATACCCTTGTAGTGTTGTATGTTGTGGTTTATAGGTTTTGAATTTGGTGATATATGTGTTGCTAGTTTGAGTTTTGGTGCTTTTTGGAGGTGTCTTGGCTTTTTGGTGGTTTTGTACGTAGAGGATAATCGGCCAAGGTATGGTTTTGGTTTTCTTTATTTAACATGTAATGTTTCATGAACCTTAGGCTAGTTGACCTTAAGATAGGATTGGATGTTTCGGTGTATGTTTAATTGTATGTGATTTTCATGTTTGAATATAAGTTGTATGGTGGTGATGATTGGTGCACGAAATCGTGATCGTTCATTCCTTAGTAAAGGCGTCAAAAACTTAATAGGCACGTTCATAATCTTAGTTCTTTGTCACAACTTCGCACAACTAACTAGCAAGTGCACTGGGTCATCCAAGTAATAAACCTTACGTGAGTAAGGGTCGATCCCACGGAGATTGTCGGCTTGAAGCAAGCTATGGTCATCCTTGTAAATCTCAGTCAGGCAGATTCAAATGGTTATGGAATTTTGATAATTAAAATATAATTAAAATATAAAATAAGATAGAAATACTTATGTAATTCATTGGTGAGAATTTCAGATAAGCGTATGGAGATGCTTTTGTCCTTCTGAATCTCTGCTTTCCTACTGCCTTCATCCAATCCTTCATACTCCTTTCTATGGCAATTTGTGTGTTGGGCATCACCGTTGTCAATGGCTACTTCCCGTCCTCTCAGTGAAAATGGTCCAAATGCGCTGTCACCGCATGGCTAATCATCTGTCAGTTCTCGATCATGCTGGAATAGGATCCAGTAATCCTTTTGCGTCTGTCACTACGCCCAGCACTCGTGAGTTTGAAGCTCGTCATAGCCATCCCTTCCCAGATCCTACTCGAAATACCACAGACAAGGTTTAGACTTTCCGGATCTCAAGAATGGCCGCCAATAATTCTAGCTTATACCACGAAGACTCTGATCTCACAGAATGGAAGGCTCTGTTGTCAGGAGAGGCAACCATGCGTCGTGGACCAGGAATATAAGAGATACACACTCTAGCTTGTTTTCATGTAGAACGGAAATGGTTGTCAATCACGTGTTTATAAGTGAGAATGGTGATGAGTGTCACATAATCATCATATTCATCATGTTCTTGGGTGCGAATGAATATCTTAGAATAAGAATAAGCTTGAATTGAATAGAAAAATAATAGTACTTTGCATTAATTCATGAGGAACAGCAGAGCTCCACACCTTAATATATGGTGTGTAGAAACTCCACCATTGAAAATACATAAGAACAAGGTGTAGGCATGGCCGAATGGCCAGCCTCCCCAAATGGCATATGAATTCAAAAATAGGGAAAAAGACCCCTAGTACAATAGTAAAAAGTTCTATTTATACTAAACTAGTTACTAGGGTTACAACATTAAGTAAATGATGCAAAAATCCACTTCCGGGCCCACTTGGTATGTACTTGGGCTGAGCATTGAAGCTTTCATATGTAGAGACTTCTTTTGGAGTTAAACGCCAGGTTGTAACCTATTTCTGGCGTTTAACTCTGATTTGCAACTTGTTTCTGGTGTTTAACACCAGAATAGGGCAGAAAGCTGGCGTTGAACTCCAGTTTGCGTCATCTAAACTCGGGCAAAGTATGGACTATTATATATTGCTAGAAAGTCCTGGATGTCTAATTTCCAACGCAATTGAGAGCGCGCCATTTGAGTTTCTATAGCTCCAGAAAAAACACTTCGAGTGCAGGGAGATCAGAATCCAACAGCATCTGCAGTCCTTCTTCAGCCTCTGAATAAGATTTTTTGCTTAGGTCCCTCAATTTCAGCCAGAAATTACCTGAAATCATAGAAAAATACACAAATTCATAGTAAAGTCCAGAAATATGATTTTTATTTAAAAACTAATAAAAATATACTAAAAACTAACTAAATCATACTAAAAACTATGTAAAAACAATGCCAAAAAGCGTATAAATTATCCGCTCATCACAACACCAAAATTAAATTGTTGCTTGTCCCCAAGCAACTGAAAATCAAATAGGATAAAAATAAGAGAATATACTATAAATTCTAAACTATCAATGAAACTTAGCTCCAATCAGATGAGCTGGACTAGTAGCTTTTTGCCTCTGAACAGTTTTTGCATCTCACTTTATCCTTTGAAGTTCAAAATGATTGGCATCTATAGGAACTCAGAATTTAGATAGTGTTATTGATTCTCCTAGTTCAGTATGTTAATTCTTGAACACAGCTACTTTATGAGTCTTGGCCGTGGCCCTAAGCACTCTGTTTTCTAGTATTACCACCGGATACATACATGCCACAGACACATAATTGGGTGAATCTTTTCAGATTGTGACTCAGCTTTGTTAAAGTTCCCAATTGGAGGTGTCCATGGTTCTTAAGCACACTCTTTTTTTTTTTTGCTTTGGACCTTGACTTTTACCACTCAGTCTCAAGTTTTCACTTGACACCTTCACGCCATAAGCACATGGTTAGGGACAGCTTGGTTTAGCCGCTTAGGCCAGAATTTGATTCCTTTTGGCCCTCCTATCCACTGATGCTCAAAGCCTTGGATCCTTTTTATTATCCTTGCCTTTTGGTTTTAAGGGCTATTGGCTTTTTCTGCTTGCTTATTCTTTTTCTTTTATTTTTGCCATTTTTTTCTTTTTTTTTTCCGCAAGCTTTTCTCTATTCACTGCTTTTTCTTGCTTCAAGAATCAATTTTATGATTTTTCAGATTATCAATAACATTTCTCCTTTTCATCATTCTTTCAAGAGCCAACATATTTAACATTCATAAACAACAAATTCAAAAATATGCACTGTTCAAGCATTCATTCAGAAAATAAAAAGTATTGCCACCACATCAATATAATTAAACTAATTTCAAGGATGAATTCGAAATCATGTACTTCTTGTTCTTTTTTTTAGAACATTTTTCATTTAAGAGAGGTGATGGATTCATAGGACATTCATAGCTTTAAGGCATAGACACTAAACACTAATGATCATGTAATAAGACACTAACATAAGCATAGAGAATGAAAAACAGAAAGCATAAATAGACAAGGAGATTAAGGAACGGGTCCACCTTAGTGAGGGTGGCGTCTTCTTCCTCTTGAAGAACCAATGGTGTTCTTGAGCTCCTCTATGTCTCTTCCTTGTCTTTGTTGTTCCTCCCTCATAGCTCTTTGATCTTCTCTAATCTCATGGAGAATAATGGAATGCTCTTGGTGCTCCATCCTTAGTTGTCCCATGTTGAAACTTAATTCTCCTAGGGAGGTGTTGATTTTCTCCCAATAGTTTTGTGGAGGGAAGTGCATCCCTTGAGACATCTCAGGGATTTCATGATGAGGAATTTCCTCATGCTCTTGTTGAGGTCCATGATCTCTTGTTTGCTCCATCCTTTTCTTAGTGATGGGCTTGTCCTCATCAATGAGAATGTCTCCCTCTATGTCAATCCCAGCTGAATTACAGAGGTAGCAAATGAGGTGAGGGAAAGCTAACCTTGCCAAAGTGGAGGACTTGTCAGCCACCTTGTAGAGTTCTTGAGGTATAATCTCATGAACTTCCACTTCCTCCCCAATCATGATACTATGGATCATGATGGCCCGGTCTATAGTAACTTCAGACCGGTTGCTAGTGGGAATGATTGAGCGTTGGATGAACGCCAACCATCCTCTAGCTACAGGCTTAAGGTCCGGCCTTCTCAATTGAACCGGCTTTCCTCTTGAGTCAACTTTCCATTGAGCTCCTTCTACACATATATCCATGAGGACTTGGTCCAACCTTTGATCAAAGTTGACCCTTTTAGTGTAGGGGCGTACGTTTTCTTGCATCATTGGCAAGTTGAACGCCAACCTTACATTTTCCGGACTGAAATCTAAGTATTTCCCCCAAACTATTGTAAGCCAATTCTTTGGGTTTGGGTTCATACTTTGATCATGGTTCCTAGTGATCCATGCGTTTGCATAAAACTTTTGAACCATTAAGATCCCGACTTGTTGAATAGGATTAGAGAGAACTTCCCATCCTCTTCTTCTAATCTCTTGTCGGATCTCCGGATATTCGCTCTTTTTGAGCTTAAAAGGGACCTCAGGAATCACCTTTTTCTTGGCTACAACTTCATAGAAGTGGTCTTGATGGACCTTTGAGATGAATCTCTCCATCTTCCATGACTCAGAGGTGAAAGCAATTGCCTTCACTTTCCTCTTTCTTGGGGTTTCTCTGGCCTTAGATGTCATTAATGGTTATGGAAAAATAAAAAGCAATGCTTTTACCACACCAAACTTAGAGGGTTTGCTCGTTCTCGAGAAAAAGAAGAAAGGAAGTAGTAGAAGAAGAAGAAAATGGAGGAGATGGAGGGAGAAGGTGTATTCGGCCAAGGGGAGAAGTGATGGTTGTAATGTGTGAAAATGGAGTAGTGTTGAGGGGTTTATATAGGGGTGGGGGGAAGGATAGGTTTCGGCCATTAGGGTTGGGTTTGGGAGGGAAAAGAATTTGAATGTTGGAGGTAGGTGGGGTTTATGAGGAAGAGTGGATGAATGTGAGTGGTTAAGGGTATTTGGGGAAGAGGTATGGAGGTGATTGGTGAAGGGTATTTGGGAAAGAGAGTTATAAAAAGGTGTGAAGAGGTAAGAAAAGGTGGGGTAGGTGGGGATCCTGTGGGGTCCACAGATCCAGAGGGGTCAAGGACTTAGCAACCCTGCTCCATTTAGGCGTGCAAATGCCCTTAGAAGGCATGTCTGGCGTTAAACGCCAGCTTGCTGCTTGTTTCTGGCGTTTAACGCCAATTCCATGCTCTGTTCTGGCGTTAAACGCCAGTTTGGTGCTTGTTTCTGGCGTTTAACGCCAGCTTGATGCTTCTTTCTGGCGTTAAACGCCAGTTTGATGCTTCTTACTGGCGTTTAAATGCCAGTAAGCTCTTCCTCCAAGGTGAGCTATTTTTTTATGCTGTTTTTCATTCTGTTTTTGATTTTTCAGTAGTTTTTATGACTTCACATGATCATTAACCTAAAGAAAATATAAAATAGCAATGGAAAATAAATAGATATAATTAAATAACATTGGGTTACCTCCCAACAAGCGCTTCTTTAATGTCAATAGCTTGACAGTGGGCTCTCATGGAGCCTCACAGATGTTCAGAGCATTGTTGGGACCTCCCAACACCAAACTTGGAGTTTGAATGTGGGGGTTCAACACCAAACTTAGAGTTTGGTTGTGGCCTCCCAACACCAAACTTAGAGTTTGACTGTGGGGGCTTTGGTTGACTCTGCAGTGAGAGAAGCTTTTCATGCTTCCTCTCCATGGTTACAGAGGAAGATCCTTGAGTTTTAAATACAAGGTAGTCCTTATTCAGTTGAAGGACCAACTCTCCTCTGTCCACATCAATCACAGCTTTTGTTGTGGCTAGGAAGGGTCTTCCAAGGATGATAGATTCATCCTCATCCTTCCCAGTGTCTAGGATTATGAAATCAGCAGGGATATAAAGGCCTTTGACCTTCACTAGTACATCCTCTACTTGTCCATAAGCCATTTTCATAGATTTGTCTGCCATCTCTAATGAGAATTTGGCAGCCTGTACCTCAAAGATTCCTAGTTTCTCCATTACAGAGAGTGGCATTAAGTTTATTCCTGACCCCAGGTCACACAAAGTCTTCTCAAAGGTCATGGTGCCTAGGTTACAGGGAATTAGGAATTTACCAGGATCCTATTTCTTTTGAGGTAAAGTGTGCTGAACCCAGATATTCAGTTCATTAATGAGCAATGGAGGCTCATCCTCCCAAGTCTCATTACCAAATAGCTTGGTATTCAGCTTCATGATTGCTCCTAAATATTGGGCAACTTGCCCTTGAACAATGTCTTCATCTTCTTCAGAAGATGAATAGTCATCAGAGCTCATGAATGGTAAAAAGAGGTTCAATGGAATCTCTATAGTCTCTAGATGAGCCTCAGATTCCTTTGGTTCCTCAAAGGGAAACTCCTTATTGGTCAGTGAACGTCCCAGGAGGTCTTCCTCACTAGGATTCACGTCCTCCTCCTGCTCTCTGGGTTCGGCCACACCAAGTAAGGTTATGGCCTTGCACTCTCTTTTTAGATTCTCTTCTGTATTGCTTGGGAGAGTACTAGGAGGAGTTTCAGTGACTCTTTTACTCAACTGGCCCACTTGTGCCTCCAAATTTTTGATGGAGGACCTTGTTTCATTTATGAAACTTAGAGTGGCCTTAGATAGATCAGAGACTATATTTGCTAAGTTAGATGGATTCTGCTCAAGATTCTCTGTCTGTTGCTGAGAGGATGATGGAAAAGGCTTGCTATTGATAAACCTGTTTCTTCCACCATTATTAAAGCCTTGATGAGGCTTTTGTTGATCCTTCCATGAGAAATTTGGATGATTTCTCCATGAGAGATTATAGGTGTTTCCATAGGGTTCTTCCATGTAATTCACCTCTGCTATTGCAGGGTTCTCAGGATCATAAGCTTCTTCTTCAGAAGATGCTTCTTTAGTACTGTTGGATGCAGCTTGTAATCCATTCAGACTCTGAGAAATCATATTGACTTGCTGAGTCAATATTTTATTCTGAGCCAATATGGCATTCAGAGTATCAATTTCAAGAACTCCCTTCCTTTGAGGCGTCCCATTACTCATAGGATTCCTTTCAGAAGTGTACATGAACTGGTTATTTGCAACCATGTCAATGAGTTCCTGAGCTTCTGCAGGCATTTTCTTTAGGTGAATGGATCCACCTGCAGAATGGTTCAATGACATCTTTGATAATTCAGACAGACCATCATAGAATATATCCAGGATGGTCCATTCTGAAAGCATGTCAGAAGGAAACTTTTTGGTCAATTGCTTGTATCTCTCCCAAGCTTCAAAGAGGGATTCACCTTCTTTCTGTATGAAGGTTTGAACATCCACTCTAAGCTTGCTAAGCTTTTGAGGAGGAAAGAACTTGGCTAAGAAAGCCGTGACCAGCTTATCCCAAGAGTTCAGGCTATCTTTAGGTTGAGAGTCCAACCATATTCTAGCTCTGTCTCTTACAGCAAACGGGAAAAGCATAAGCCTGTAGACCTCGAAATCAACCCCATTGGTCTTAACAGTATCACAGATCTGCAAGAATTCAGTTAAGAACTGAAAAGGATCTTCTGATGAAAGTCTATGAAACTTGCAATTCTGTTGCATCAGAGAAACTAATTGAGGCTTTAGCTCAAAATTTTTTGCTCCAATGGCAGGGATTGAGATGCTTCTTCCATGTAAGTTGGAATTTGGTGCAGTAAAGTCACCAAGCATCTTCCTTGCATCTCCACCATTGTTATTATTTTCGGCCATGTCTCATTCTTTTTCAAAAATTTCTGTCATATTTTCTCTAGAGAGTTGTGCTTTAGCTTCCCTTAGCTTTCTCTTCAGTGTCTTTTCAGGTTCAGGATCAGCTTCCACAAGAATGTTCTTATCCTTGTTCCTGCTCATATGAAAAAGAAGAGAACAGAAAAGAAAATATGGAATCCTCTATGTCACAGTATAGAGATTCCTTATATGAGTATAAGAAGAGAAGAATAGAAGAAGGAAAAGATAAGAATTCGAACACTAAGGAGAAGAGTGGGTTCGAATTTTTGAGTGAAAGAGGGGTGTTAGTAGATAAATAAATAAATAGAAGGGGATGAGAGAGAGAAGAATTCGACAATTAAATAAAATAAAATGAAAATATTTTGGTTTTTTTTTAAATATTAGTTATAATTCAAAAATACGAAAAGGAATAAAATTAAAATTAAAATTTAAAATAATTAGTTAATGAAAAAAAATTTTGAAAAAGAGGTTAGTGATTTTCGAAAATTAGAGAGAGAAAATTAGTTAGGTAGTTTTGAAAAAGATAAGAATCAAACAAAAAGATAAGATTAATTGAAAAAGATTTGAAAATCAATTTTAAAAAGCTAAGAAGTTAGAAAAGATTTTGAAATTGATTTTGAAAAAGATGTGATTGAAATTTATTTTGAAAAAGATTTGAAAAAGAAACTTAAAAAGATTTGATTTTAAAAATTAAAGTTGATTACTTGACTAACAAGAAACAAAAAGATATGATTTTAAAATTTAAAGATTGAACCTTTCTTACTAGGCAAGTAACAAACTTAAAATTTTTAAATCAATCACATTAATTGTTAGCATTAATTTTGAAAATATGAAATAGAAATAAGAAAAAGATTTTGAAAATAAATTTTGAAAATTTCGAAATTATGAAAGAAAAAAATGAAAAAGATTTGATTTTTGAAAAAGATTTGAAAAAGATAGAATTTTTAAATTGAAAATTTGATTTGACTCATAAGAAACAACTAGATTTTAAAATTTTTTGAAAAAGTCAACTCAAATTTTTGAATTTTATGAGAAGAAAAAAGGGAAAGATATTTTTTTATTTTTGAAATTTTTTTTATGAAAGAGAAAAACAATGAAAATATTCAAAACACGAAAATTATGAATCAAAACACACAATGCATGCAAGAACACTTTGAATTTCAAGATGAACACCAAGAACTTATTTTTGAAAATTTTTAAGAAAAGAAAAATATGCAAGACACCAAACTTAGAAATTTTCAAACTTTAGATACTAACAAATTGAAAATGCATATGAAAAACAAGAAAAGATACAAAACAGAAAAATACAAAGATCAAACAAAGAAGATCATCAAGAACAACTTGAAGATCATGAAGAACACAATGCATGTATTTTTCGAAATTTTTTTTTTGAGAAAAATTAAAATATGCAATTGACACCAAACTTAAAATTTGATACTAGATTCAAACAAGAAAACACAAAATTATTTTTGGTTTTATGATTTTATTATTTTTTAATAATTTTTTCGAAAATTAATTGGAAAAAGGAAAATAAAGATTTCAAAATTTCTAATGACAATTCCAGGAATCATGCAATGTTAGTCTAAAACTCCGGTCCAGGAATTAGACATGGCTTACTAGCCAGCCAAGCTTTCAGTGAAAGCTCCGGTCCAAAATACTAGACATGGCCAATGGCCAGCCAAGCTTCAGCAGATCATTACATAGAACAGCTAAATTGATGTGAAAGACAAAGAAGCTCTTCTCAAGATAGTTGAAACCTCGGTCCAAAAGATTAGACATGGCTTAACAGCCAGCCAGGATTCAACATATCTCATGAAACTCTAGAATTCATTCTTAAAAATTCTGAAGAACATAGAATAATTTAAATTTTTTTTAATTTTTTGAAAATAGAAATAATAAAAACAAAAAGCTTAAAATTAAAATAAAATTACCTAATCTGAGCAACAAGATGAACCGTCAGTTGTCCAAACTCGAACAATCCCCGGCAACGGCGCCAAGAACTTGGCGCACGAAATCGTGATCGTTCATTCCTTGGTAACGGCGTCAAAAACTTAATACGCACGTTCATAATCTTAGTTCTTTGTCACAACTTCGCACAACTAACCAGCAAGTGCACTGGGTCGTCCAAGTAATAAACCTTACGTGAGTAAAGGTCGATCCCACGGAGATTGTCAGCTTGAAGCAAGCTATGGTCATCCTTGTAAATCTCAGTCAGGCATATTCAAATGGTTATGGAATTTTGATAATTAAAATATAATTAAAACATAAAATAAGATAGAAATACTTATGTAATTCATTGGTGAGAATTTCAGATAAGCGTATGGAGATGCTTTTGTCCTTCTAAATCTCTGCTTTCCTACTGCCTTCATCCAATCCTTCATACTTCTTTCTATGGCAATCTGTGTGTTGGGCATCACCGTTGTCAATGGCTACTTCCCGTCCTCTCAGTGAAAATGGTCCAAATGTGCTGTCACCGCACGGCTAATCATCTGTCGGTTCCCGATCATGCTGGAATAGGATCCAGTAATCCTTTTGCGTCTCTTACTACGCCCAGCACTCGCGAGTTTGAAGCTCGTCACAGCCATCCCGTCCGAGATCCTACTCGGAATACCACAGACAAGGTTTAGACTTTCCGGATCTTAAGAATGGCCGCCAATAATTCTAGCTTATACCACGAAGACTCTGATCTCACGGAATGGAAGGATCTGTTGTCAGGAGAGGCAACCATGCGTCGTGGACCAAGAATCCAAGAGATACACACTCTAGCTTGTTTTCATGTAGAACGGAAGTGGTTGTCAATCACGCGTTCATAAGTGAGAATGGTGATGAGTGTCACATAATCATCACATTCATCATGTTCTTGGGTGCGAATGAATATCTTAGAATAAAAATAAGCTTGAATTGAATAGAAAAATAATAGTACTTTGCATTAATTCATGAGGAACAGCAGAGCTCCACACCTTAATCTATGGTGTGTAGAAACTCCACCGTTGAAAATACATAAGAACAAGGTCTAGGCATGGACGAATGGCCAGCCTCCCCAAATGGCATATGAACTCAAAAATAGAGAAAAAGACCCCTAGTACAATAGTAAAAAGTTCTATTTATACTAAACTAGTTACTAGGGTTACAACATTAAGTAAATGATGCAGAAATCCACTTCCGGGCCCACTTGGTGTGTGCTTGGGCTGAGCATTGAAGCTTTCATATGTAGAGACTTCTTTTGGAGTTAAACGCCAGGTTGTAACCTGTTTCTGGCGTTTAACTCTAATTTGCAACTTGTTTCTGGTGTTTAACGCCAGAATAGGGCAGAAAGCTGGCGTTGAACGCCAGTTTACGTCGTCTAAACTCGGGCAAAGTATAGACTATTATATATTGCTGGAAATCCCTGGATGTCTACTTTCCAACGCAATTGAGAGCGCACCATTTGGGTTTCTGTAGCTCTAGAAAATCTACTTCGAGTGCAGGGAGGTCAGAATCCAACAGCATCTGCAGTCCTTCTTCAGCCTCTGAATCAGATTTTTTGCTCAGGTCCCTCAATTTCAGCCAGAAATTACCTGAAATCACAGAAAAACACACAAACTCATAGTAAAGTCCAGAAATGTGATTTTTATTTAAAAACTAATAAAAATATACTAAAAACTAACTAAATCATACTAAAAACTATGTAAAAATAATGCCAAAAAGCGTATAAATTATCTGCTCATCAATGATGATATAGAGTTTTGGGATGTGGAATATATGAATTTTGGTGATGATTTTTGGTATTTAATGACTATGAAGGTTGATGATGAGTGTTGTGATTTATTATTGTTGATGAGGGTTTGTTGATATGGTTGATGATTAATGATGAATATTGATGTTGTTGGTAATTGAAGGTGAGTGTTGAGATCATTGATAAATGATGTGGATTATGAATTTTGGATGATGATAAATTGATGCTTGCTGTTGATAAGCATTGATGGTGATTAGATATATTGATGAATAATGAGGATTATGAGAACTCATGGTAATAAGTTAATGTCAAATGCTTGTGATGGTTTGGATTGAAGGATATTGATGATTATGATGTGTGATGATATATGTTGATGATGATTTTGGATTTTGGATCTTGTGGTTGGTGTGGATATTAGATGGTGGTTGAGGAAATTTGATGTGAACTTAGGTTGAATTTTAAAGTTAGATGAGGTGAGTATTAAATGGTTTAGATTATTGAAGGGTTGATTTTGGAGAAATGAGTGGTAGGAACCATTGTGTTGTTTTGGTATTGTTTGGAATGTGAGTAGTTTGGTTCTGAATTGAGAGATTTAGTGAATTTGAGTTTTTAAGGTTTTTGGGTAAAAACAGATTTTTGGTGAACTTTGACGGATCATAACTTAAGCTTCAGTTTTCAAAATTTGTTCAAATTTGCTTTAAATTAAAGTTCATTGAAAAATCTTTAAATGTATATAAAGTTTGTAGGAAATAGATTTTTGTAGAGGAAGTTATGATCATTCAAAAAATTTGGTGTAAAAATCTGAATTCTATACATGCTGCAGAATTTGTGATTTCTAGTTTGTGTGCGCACGCAAACCCCTGTGAGTTTTTGAACCTGTGCGTACGCACAGCCTTGTCCGCACGCACACATAGGAGAAGGCTTGCTGTTGAGAGCTGTGCACACACACAACCAAAGAAGTTTTGCAAGTTGTGCGCACACACACATTGGAAGGTGCATTCTGTTGAGGGCATTCGCACGCCTTGTCTGAGCGAACATAATTTGAAAAATTTTACACTCGTGCATATGCACACCTCTATACGTATGCACACATTTTGAAAATCCTCCTGGGCGTGCACACGCACATCCTTGTGCGTACGCACATGCCCTGTTTTTCAACCAAAATCTTGTTTTAACTGTTTCATCTTCCCAACAAGCTTGTAAACTTCTGAGACACCTATGTAAAACTTTTTGGCTTGTTTTTGGATGTTAAACATAGAGAAAGTCTTTAGTGGAATTATTTGGGTATTACTTTGAAAAGTTAGAGAACAGAGGCTTAGATTTCTGGTATATTGAGGATGAGTTTGGTTGAGAGGAAAGGAAGAGTAGTGAACTTGGTGACTATTGACAATGAATTGAGAAATTGATGAATTAGTTAGTTTGGAATGAAAATTATGAATTGATGATGGTTGTGATGAGTTGAGGACTCAAAAAGGAATGATGATCCTGATGAATGTTGAGAGTGTGCCAGGCACTATAT
Source organism: Arachis ipaensis (assembly GCF_000816755.2). Lineage (NCBI taxonomy): Eukaryota > Viridiplantae > Streptophyta > Magnoliopsida > Fabales > Fabaceae > Arachis > Arachis ipaensis. Next base: position 107,114,453 of record NC_029789.2, read on the forward strand.
CTATCCTTGGGTTAAGTATGATAGTGTGTAGGGTATTATGTCCCTGGGATTGAATTATGATTAATAACCCTTTTCTTTTGCAAGAGTGTGCCAGGCACTATACCCTTGGATTACGCATGCGAGTGTGCCTGGCACTATATCCATGGGTGAATAGAGTGTGCCCGGCACTATATCCGGGGGATAATAGAGTGTGTCCGGCACTATATCCGTGGCGTGGCAGAAATGCTACATCTGAAAAGATGTGTCGGATTGGCATTTATAGACTGACAAGTGATATCACAAGCCAATAGGACATGCATTCATCATATGCATCTCTTATGTGTTTGTTTGCTTTGATTACTTGAGTTTGCCTAATTGTATAATATGCCTACTTGCTTCTTGAATTACTTGTTATATATGAATACTATCTGTGTTTTACTTGCTTGCATTATCTGTGATTTGTCTGGTGCTGAGGAGGATAGGTAGGCGGTGGCGATGGGGTCGCACGGAGGGTAGGTTGGCGAAGGTTGTAGGATATATCGGTGTGGTTTAGTATTAGTTAGAAATTCCCTAAGTTTAGATAACCCTGTTTATGGTTTATGGTTTATTGTTTAAGTTATTTATTTTGTTAAGGCTTGAATATTCTGTATCAATGTGAAGTTCTAGGATTGCCTTCGGTGTCCCGAAACCTTATATCTTACATTATTAGGCACTGTTACCATACTGAGAACCTCCGGTTCTCATACCATATTCTGTTGTTGTTTTTCAGATGCAGGTCGTAACCCACCTCGGTGAGTTGCTTGATGGTGACAGAGCGGAGGACCTTTATCATGTTTTGGAGTTCTTTGATTTATTTTTATTAGTACTCTCACTTTTGTATTTATTTTTTCTAGAGGCTTCATTTGAGAGAAAGTTTGTATGAGCTGTTTTATCTGTTTAAGTTCTGTATATCTGTATATAACTAGCCGGCTTAAACTCCGCGAGTGGCAGCTAGATCCCTATGATTATTATCTTTTGATATATCTATTCATATGTCTCGGTATCTATACGTATGTATCTTGTGCTTCGTTTAGTGTTACTTCGTGTGAACGTTTCGTGCTTTTGAACTCTGTTTTTGAGCTTAATCTTTCATTGGGCTTCTAGAATATACTATTTCTTTCTACATAATATGTATAAGCCTTAGAATTATCGTAACATTTGATTAACCTTTGCTTTACGGCACGAGGTAAAGCTTAGGGTAATTAGGGTGTTTCACTCAAAGTGCAGGTTGTAATCCTAAATTTTCTTCATACTTCTTTTTTATGATTGATCCCCTTCTTATAAGAAATTAGCAACTCATTATTTTTATTGGTCGTTACTGTCCAAATCAATCCTCATAATTGTCATGATTGTTTTCTTTTTTGATAGTGGCTACAATCTCTTTTAAATCCACCTCAAATCTTGCTCTTAATAGTTTATTATTTCCCTAAATAACTGAATCAACATCAATGCTAATATCAAATCCTGAAATACTTAAATACACAATCAATCATAAAATTAATTGGGCAAAACTTAATTAACCCAACCAAATATTTGCCATCATAATAAAAGATAAAATATTTCTAAACTCAACAATTTCTCTCTTGATGACAAACATCTTGAAATAGAGAGTATTTAAGAAAACTAGGATAAGAATGAGATAATTTTGCTTTAGTAGTAAAATAGTCTCCCTAAAAATCTAATAGAGATTTATTTCAAGCTCCTCCTAAAAATGTGTCATGAAGCTTTTTAGCTGTGAAATTAGAGTGCAGCGAAAACACAAACAAAAAGCAAGCAAAAGTAACTGTGTAGCGTGATAAACTAACATGAGGAACAGTAAAGAATTGCAACCATCAATAATAAATATAGAATCACTAAGAAACCAAAGCAGCATAAATAGTTTCAACAATGCCAAAATAACCAAAACATCCTAAATCTCTTTTGCTCAGCAAGGTCCAGCTAAGGACATTAAAGAAGCGCTTGTTGGGAGGCAACCCAATTTTTATTTACTTTCATGGTTTTTCATGTTTTATTAGGTTCATGATCAAGTGGAGTCACAAAATAAATATTAAAAATTGAAAACAGAATCAAAAACAGCAGAAGAAAAATCACACCTTGGAGGAAGCACCTGTCTGGCGTTCAACGCCAGAACAGAGCATGGTTCTGGCGCTGAACGCCCAAAATGGGCAACATCCTGGCGCTGAACGCCCAAAATGGGCACCAACCTGGCGCTGAACGCCCAGAGTTGTGTGCAGGGGCATTTTTGCATGCCCAAATTGGTGCAGGGATGTAAATGCCTTGACACCTCAAGATCTGTGGACCCCACAGGATCCCCACCTTCCCTCCTCATAATCCTAGTTTTTTCTTTCCACATCTTCTTTTTCATCTATTCCCTCTTCTTTTGCTCGAGGGCGAGTAACATTCTAAGTTTGGTGTGGTAAAACAATTATGTGAAGGATCTATAGCTCAGTGGTAGAACATGTGGCTGCAAATCAAGAGATACCTCAGGGGATGCACTTCCCTCCACATAATTATTGGAAGCAACTGAGGATAGAAATACCAAAAATCACTAGGAATCAAGCCACAAAGGCAAGGAAGAGACATAAAATAGCTCAAGAACATCATTGGTGCCTCAAGAAGGAAATGCCATCATCACTAAGGTGGACTCGTTCCTTGTTCTTACTTTCTCTGTTTTTTGTTTTCTCTATGTTAAGTGCTTATCTATGTTTGTGTCTTCATTACATGATCATTAGCAGTAATTAGTGTCTAGTTTGATTTTATCCCCAATTAAGTTATAGTCTATTTTTCTCATCATCAGCAAACATGAATAAAATAGTAGATTTTTTGAATAAGAGGCAATAAAATTTCGAGTTTTTAATAAGAAAAATTCTAATTAGTAACATGTGGTGGCAACGCTTTCTGTCTTCTGAATGAATGCTTGAACAGTGCATATGTCTTTTGAATTTGTTGTTTAAGACTGTTAAAAATGTTGGCTCTTGAAAGAATGATGAACATGAGACATGTTATTGATAGTCTGAAAAATCATAAAAAAATGATTCTTGAAGCAAGAAAAAGCAGCAAAGAACAAAGCTTGCAGAAAAAAAAAAAAGAAAGAAAAAGAAAAAGGCAAGAGCAAACAGCCAATAACCATTAAAACCAAAAGGCAAGGGCAAATAAAAAGGATCCCAAGGCTTTGAGCATCAGTGGATAGGAGGGCCTAAAGGAATAAAATCCTGGTCTAAGCGGCTAAACCAAGCTGTCCCTAACCATGTGCTTGTGGCGTGAAGGTGTCAAGTGAAAACTTGAGACTGAGCGGTTAAAGTCAAGGTCCAAAGTAAAAAGAAGAGTGTGCTTAAGAACTCTGGACACCTCTAATTGGGGACTTTAGCAAAGCTGAGTCACAATCTGAAAAGGTTCACCCAGTTATGTGTCTGTGGCATTTATGTATCCGGTGGTAATACTGGAAAACAAAGTGCTTAGGGCCACAGCCAAGACTCATAAAGAAGCTGTGTTCAAGAATCATCACACTAAACTAGGAGAATCAATAGCACTATCTGAATTCTGAGTTCCTATAGATGCCAATCACTCTGAGCTTCAATGGATAAAGTGAGATGCCAAAACTGTTCGGAAGCAAAAAGCTACTAGCCCCGCTCATTTAATTAGAATCTGAGCTTCATGCAAAAAAAACTCTGAGATATTATTGCTTCTCAACCTATTAGTCTTCTATTTTATTTGTCTAGTTGCTTGAGGACAAGCAACAGTTTAAGTTTGGTGTTGTGATGAGCGGATATTTTATACGCTTTTTGGGGATAATTTCATATAGTTTTGAGTATATTTTAGTTAGTTTTTAGTCTATTTTTATTAGTTTTTAGGAAAAATTCATATTTCTGGACTTTACTATGAGTTGTGTGTTTTTCTGTAATTTCAGGTATTTTTCTGGCTGAAATTGAAGGAGCTGAGCAAAAATCTGATTCAGGCTGAAAAAGGACTGCTGATGCTGTTGGATTCTGACCTCCCTGCACTCAAAGTGGATTGTCTGGAGCTACAGAACTCGAAATGGCATGCTTCCAATTGCATTGGAAAGTAGACATCCAGGGCTTTCCATCAATATATAATAGTCCATACTTTGCACAAGGATAGACGACGTAAAATGGCGTTCAACGCCAGTTCTCTGCCCAATTCTGGCGTCCAGCGCCAGAAAAGGATCAAAAGCTGGAGTTGAACGCCCAAACTGGCATAAAAACTGGCGTTCAACTTCACAAATGGCCTCTACACGTGAATTGCTTAAGTCTCAGCCCAGCATACACCAAGTGGGCCCCAGAAGTAGATCTCTGCATCATCCATCATAGTCTACTCATATTTTGTAACCCTAGGCTACTAGTTTAGTATTTAAACAACTTTTAGAGACTTATTTTGTATCTCATGACATTT
>NC_029789.2:107120188-107121012 GCF_000816755.2 Arachis ipaensis
GGTGTTGTGATGAGCGGATAATTTATACGCTTTTTGGCATTATTTTTAGGTAGTTGAGTATGTTTTAGTTTCTATTTTTATTATTTTTATTAGTTTTTAGGAAAAATTCATATTTCTGGACTTTACTATGAGTTGTGTGTTTTTCTGTAATTTGAGGTATTGAAATTGAAGAAATTGAGGGAGCTGAGCAAAAATCTGATTCAGGCTGAAAACAGTTCTCTCAGTTCTCTGCCCAATTCTGGCGTCCAGCGCCAGAAAAGGATCAAAAGCTGGAGTTGAACGCCCAAACTGGCATAAAAACTGGCGTTCAACTTCACAAATGGCCTCTACACGTGAATTGCTTAAGTCTCAACACCAAGTGGCACAAGGATAGACGACGTAAAATGGCGTTCAACGCCAGTTCTCTGCCCAATTCTGGCGTCCAGCGCCAGAAAAGGATCAAAAGCTGGAGTTGAACGCCCAAACTGGCATAAAAACTGGCGTTCAACTTCACAAATGGCCTCTACACGTGAATTGCTTAAGTCTCAGCCCAGCATACACCAAGTGGGCCCCAGAAGTAGATCTCTGCATCATCCATCATAGTCTACTCATATTTTGTAACCCTAGGCTACTAGTTTAGTATTTAAACAACTTTTAGAGACTTATTTTGTATCTCATGACATTTCAGATCTAAACTTTGTATTCTCTGACGACATGAGTCTCTAAACCCCATTGTTGGGGGTGAGGAGCTCTGCTGTGTCTCGATGAATTAATGCAAGTATTTCTGTTTTCATTCAAACACGCTTGTTCCTATCTAAGATGTTCATTCGCGCTTAACTGTGATG
>NC_029789.2:107123162-107145240 GCF_000816755.2 Arachis ipaensis
CTAAACCTTGTCTGTGGTATTCTGAGTAGGATTCAAGGATTGAATGACTGTGACGAGCTTTAAACTCCTGAAGGCTGGGCGTTAGTGACAAATGCAAAGGAATCAAGGGATTCTATTCCAACCGGATCGAGAACCAACCTGTGATTAGCCGTGCTGTGACAGAGCGCGTGAGCGTAGTTTTCACTGGAAGGATGGAAGGTAGCCATTGACAACGGTGATCCACCAACACACAGCTTGCCATAGGAGGACGTGCGTGCGTGAATCAGAAGACAGAGGAAAGCAGAGATTCAGAAGACAAAGCATCTCCAAAACTCCAACATATTCTCCATTACTGCACAACAAGTAACCTTTAATTTATGCTCTCTTGGTTATTCGCAATTCAACTGATAAACATAATTGACTTCCTGACTAAGATTTACAAGATAACCATAGATTGCTTCAAACCAACAATCTCCGTGGGATTCGACCCTTACTCACGTGAGGTATTACTTGGACGACCCAGTGCACTTGCTGGTTAGTGGTACGCGTTGTGAAAAGTGTGATTCACAATTCGTGCACCAGTCATTAAGAAAACAAAATAAGCACTTGCAAACAATAGTTAGAGACAAGAAAAAATTAGAGAAATAGTGGCATTGATACTATCACACATCAAGGTTTGAAGCCTCTTACTCATCATCTACATCTCTAAAAATTTTAAGTTCCTCAAATACTGTCTGAATAGGTAAAAAAAGCAGACGTAGCGGAACAACGGGTAGTGAATTTAGTGCACGCCATATAGATAGGATGTGTGCTTGATGAGCGGATAATTTATACGCTTTTTGGCATTGTTTTTACATAGTTTTTAGTATGATTTAGTTAGTTTTTAGTATATTTTTATTAGTTTTTAAATAAAATTCACATTTCTGGACTTTACTATGAGTTTGTGTGTTTTTCTGTGATTTCAGGTAATTTCTGGCTGAAATTGAGGGACTTGAGCAAAAATCAGATTTAGAGGTTGAAGAAGGACTGCAGATGCTGCTGGATTCTAACCTCCCTGCACTCAAAGTGGATTTTCTGGAGCTACCACACTCCAAATGGTGCGATCTCAATTGCGTTGGAACGTAGACATCCAGGGCTTTCCATCAATATATAATAGTCCATACTTTGTCCAAGTTTAGACGACACAAACTGGCGTTCAATTCCAGTTCCATGTTGCATTCTGGAGTTAAACGCCAGAAACAGGTTGCAAAGTGGAGTTAAACGCCAGAAACAGGTTACAAATTGGCGTTCAACTCCAAGAGAAGCCTCTACATGTGTAAAGCTCAATGCTCAGCCCAAGCACACACCAAGTGGGCCCCAGAAGTGGATTTCTGCATCATTTACTCATTTCTGTAAACCCTAGTAACTAGTTTAGTATAAGTAGGACTTTTTACTATTGTATTTATATCTTTGGATTATCTTTTGATCCTTTGATCATGTTTAGGGGGCTGGCCTCTCGGCCATGCCTGGACCATTATCACTTATGTATTTTCAACGGTAGAGTTTCTACACACCATAGATTAAGGTGTGGAGCTCTGCTGTTCCTCATGAATTAATACAAAGTAATATCGTTTTTCTATTCAATTCAAGCTTATTCCGATTCTAAGATATTCATTCGCACCTCAATATGAATGTGATGATCGTGACAGCCATCATCATTCCTAACCTATGAACGCGTGCCTGACAACCACTTCTGTTCTATCTTAGATTGAATGAGTATCTTTGGGATTCCTTAATCAGAATCTTCGTGGTATAAGTTAGAATCCATGGACGGCCATTCTTGAGATCCGGAAAGTCTAAACCTTGTCTGTGGTATTCCGAGTAGGATCTGGGAAGGGATGGCTGCGACGAGCTTCAAACTCGCGAGTGCTGGGCGTAGTGACTGACGCAAAAGGATCAATGGATCCTATTCCAGTATGATCGAGAACCGACAGATGATTAGCCATGCAGTGACAACGCATTGGACCATTTTCACTGAGAGGACAGGATGTAGCCATTGACAACGGTGATGCCTAACATACAGCTTGCCATAGAAAGGAGTATGAATGATTGAATGAAGATAATAGGAAAGCAGAGGTTCAGGAGGAACAAGCATCTTCATACGCTTATCTGAAATTCTCACCAATGAATTATATAAGTATCTCTATCTTTAAATTTACGTTTTATTTATCTTTTAATTATTAAATCTCCATAATCAATTGAATCCGCCTGACTGAGATTTACAAGGTGACCATAGCTTGCTTCAAGCCGACAATCTCCGTGGGATCGACCCTTACTCACGTAAGGTTTATTACTTGGATGACCCAGTGCACTTGCTGGTTAGTTGTGCGAAGTTGTGACAAAGAACTAAGATTATGAACGTGCGTATTGAGTTTTTAGCGCCGTTACCAAGGAATGGAACCGTCACGATTTCTGCGCACCAAGTTTTTGGTGCCGTTGCCGGGGATTGTTCGAGTTTGGACAACTGACAGTTCATCTTGTTGCTCAGATTAGGTAATTTTATTTTATTTTTAAGCTTTTTATTTCTTATTTTCGAAAATAATATAAAAAAATTTTTTCTTTCTTCTTTTTCATTTTTCCCAAAATAATTTTTGAAAAAAAAAACCAAAAATTTTTTTATAAAATCATAAAAACCAAAAATTTTATGTTTCTTGTTTGAGTCTAGTGTCAATTTTCAAGTTTGGTGTCAATTGCATTCTTTTATTTTTCTTAAAAATTTTTCGAAAATTCATGCATGATGTTCTTCATGATCTTCAAGTTGTTCTTGATAAGTCTTTTTGTTTGATCTTTAAAATTTCTTGTTTTGTGTCTTTTCTTGTTTTTCATATGCATTCTTGAATTCTTAGTGTCTAAATATTAAAAATTTCTAAGTTTGGTATCTTGCATGTTTTCTTTTATTAATTTTTTTTTCAAAAATACATACTTGATGTTCATCACGATCTTCAAAGTGTTCTTGGTGTTCATCTTTGCATTCAAAGTGTTCTTGCATGTTTCCTTTGTTTTGATCCAAAATTTTTATGTCTTGAGTCTTTTTGATGTTTTTCTCTTTCCTTATTAAAATTCAAAAATAAAAAAATATCTTTTCCTTATTTTACTCCTAATTTTCGAAAATTGCATTGAATTAGTCAAAGATTTTCAAAATCATATTTTTTTTAGAGTCAAATCAAATTTTCAATTTAAAAATTCTATCTTTTTCAAAAATCAAATCTTATTCAATTTTTCCTTCATATTTTCGAAAACTTTATGATTGATTTTCAAAAATCTTTTTCTTATTTTGTTTCATAATTTCAAAATCTTTACTAACAATTAATGTGATTGATTCAAAAATTTTTAAGTTTGTTACTTGCCTAGTAAGAAAGGTTCAATCTTTAAATTTTAAAATCATATCTTTTTGTTTCTTATTAGTCAAGTAATTAACTTTAATTTTCAAAATCAAATCTTTTTAAATTTCTTTTTCAAATCTTTTTCAAAATAAGTTTCAATCACATCTTTTTCAAAATCAATTTCAAAATCTTTTCTAACTTCCTATCTTTTCAAAATTTGATTTTCAAATCTTTTTCAATTAATCACTTAACTTTTTGTTTGATTTTAAAAGTTTACTATTTCAATCATATCTTTTTCAAAACTACGTAACTAATTCTCTCTCTAATTTTCGAAAATCACCTTCCTCTTTTTCAAAATTCCTTTTTAATTAACTAATTGTTTTAAATTTCAATTTAAATTAGTTTCATTTTTCCTTTTTTTTTAATTTTTGAATTCTAACCTTAATTTTAAATTAAAAACAAAAAATATTTTTATTTTAATTTATTTAATTTTCAAAAATTCTTTTCTCTCACCTCCTTCTAATTATTCATTTATCTACTAACACTTTTCTTTCTTAAAAATTCGAACCCCCTCCCTTTTTCTGTGTTCGAATTTCTTTTCTTCTTCTACTCACATAAGAGAATCTCTATCCTGTGACATAGAGAATTTCATATTTTCTTTCCTGTTCTCTTCTTTTTCATATGAGCAGGAACAAGGATAAGAACATTCTTGTTGAAGCTGATCCGGAACCTGAAAGGACTTTGAAGAGGAAGCTAAGAGAAGCTAAAACACAACACTCTAAAGAGGACTTTACAGAAATTTTCGAAAAAGAAGGAGACATGGCCGAAAATAATAACAATGCAAGGAAGATGCTTGGTGACTTTACTACACCAAATTCCAATTTACATGGAAGAAGCATCTCAATCCCTACCATTGGAGCAAACAATTTTGAGCTGAAACCTCAATTAGTTTCTTTGATGCAACAGAATTGCAAGTTTTATGGACTTCCATCAGAAGATCCTTTTCAGTTCTTAACTGAATTCTTGCAGATCTGTGATACTGTTAAGACCAATGGGGTTGATTTCGAGGTTTACAGGCTTATGCTTTTCCTGTTTGCTGTAAGAGACAGAGCTAGAATATGGTTGGACTCTCAACCTAAAGACAGCCTAAACTCTTGGGATAAGCTGGTCACGACTTTCTTAGACAAGTTCTTTCCTCCTCAAAAGCTTAGAAAGCTTAGAGTGGATGTTCAAACCTTAAGACAAAAGGAAGGTGAATCCCTCTATGAAGCTTGGGAGAGATACAAGGAACTGACCAAAAAGTGTCCTTCTGACATGCTTTCAGAATGGACCATCCTGGATATATTCTATGATAGTCTGTCTGAATTATCAAAGATGTTATTGGACCATTCTGCAGGTGGATCCATTCACCTAAAGAAAACGCCTGCAGAAGCTCAAGAACTCATTGACATGGTTGCAAATAACCAGTTTATGTACACTTATGAAAGGAATCCTGTGAGTAATGGGATGCCTCAGAGGAAGGTAGTTCTTGAAATTGATAGTCTGAATGCCATATTAGCTCAGAACAAAATATTGACTCAACAAGTCAATATGATCTCTCAGAGTCTGAATGGATTGAAGGAATCATCCAATAGTACTAAAGAGGCATCTTCTGAAGAAGAAGCTTATGATCCTGAGAACCCTGTAATAGCAGAGGTGAATTACATGGGTGAACCCTATGGAAACACCTATAATCCCTCATGGAGAAATCATTCAAATTTCTCATGGAAGGATCAACAAAAGCCTCAACAAGGCTTTAATAATGGTGGAAGAAACAGGTTTAGCAATAACAAGCCTTTTCCATCATCCACTCAGCAACAGACAAAGAATTCTGAGCAGAATCCATCTAGCTTAGCAAATATAGTCTCTGATCTATCTAAGGCTACTGTAAGTTTCATGAATGAAACAAGGTCTTCCATTAGGAATTTGGAGGTACAAGTGGGCCAACTGAGTAAAAGAGTCATTGAAATCCCTCCAAGTACTCTCCCAAGCAATACAGAAGAAAATCCAAAAAGAGAGTGCAAGGCCATAGCGTTACATGATGTGGCCGAACCCAAAGAGGAGGAGGAGAACGTGAATCCTAGTGAGGAAGACCTCCTGAGACGTTCAGTGACCAATAAGGAGTATCCCTTTGAGGAACCAAAGGAATCTGAGGCTCATCTAGAGACTATAGAGATTCCATTGAACCTCCTTCTGCCCTTCATGAGCTCTGATGAGTATTCTTCCTCTGAAGAGGATGAAGACATTACTGAAGAGCAAGTTGCTAAATACCTTGGTGCAATCATGAAGCTGAATGCCAAATTATTTGGTAATGAGACTTGGGAAGATGAACCTCCCTTACTCACCAATGAACTGAATGCATTGGATAGGCAGAAATTACCTCAAAAGAAACAGGATCCTGGCAAATTCTTAATACCCTGTACCATAGGCACCATGACCTTTGAGAAGGCTCTGTGTGATCTGGGGTCAGGAATAAACTTAATGACACTCTCTGTAATGGAGAAACTTGTGATATTTGAGGTGCAAGCTGCCAGAATCTCATTAGAGATGGCAGACAACTCAAGAAAACAGGCTTATGGACAAGTAGAGGATGTGTTAGTAAAGGTTGAAGGCCTTTACATCTCTGCTGATTTCATAATCCTAGACACTGGGAAGGATGAGGATGAATCTATCATCCTTGGAAGACCCTTCCTAGTCACAGCAAGAGCTGTGATTGATGTGGACAGAGGAGAGTTGGTCCTTCAACTGAATGAAGACAACCTTGTGTTTAAGACTCAAGGATCTCCTTCTGTAACCATGGAGAGGAAGCATGAAAAGCTTCTCTCACTGCAGAGTCAACCAAAGCCTCCACAGTCAAACTCTAAGTTTGGTGTTGGGAGGTTCCAAACTTGCTCTGATTACCTATGAGGCTCCATGAGAGCTCACTGTCAAGCTATTGACATTAAAGAAGCACTTGTTGGCAGGCAACCCAATGTTATTTAATTATATTTAATTTTATTTTTATGTTTATTTTGTGTTTTATTAGGTTGATGATCATGTGGAGTCACAAAAACTACTGAAAAATCAAAAATAGAATGAAAAATAGCATTAAAAACAACACACCCTGGAGGAGAGCAGTCTGGCGTTTAAACGCCAGAAACAAGCATCTGTCTAACGTTTAATGCCAGAAACAAGCATCTTCCTGGCGTTAAACACCAGAAACAGGCTACGTTTGGGCGTTTAACGCCAGAAACAAGCAGCAGTCTGGCGTTAAACGCCAGGATTGCACAGCAAGGGCGTTTTACACGCCTAATTGGAGCAGGGATGTTAAGTCCTTGACCCCACTGGATTTGTGGACCCCACAGGATCCCTACCACTTCTTCTCTCATCTTCACACCTTTTCATAACATTCTTCCTCAATTAACCTCCACCAATCACCTCCATTACTCCTCCAAAATCATCATACAACCCACCTACACCCACCCACTTAAATTCAAACCATCACTCCTTCCTTTTCACACATCATAACCACCTAAAACCCCCTTGACCGAACCATTCACACACCTCCATCTCCTCTATTTTCTTCTTCTTCTTCTCACTTCTTTCTTCTTTTGCTCGAGGACGAGCAAACCTTCTAAGTTTGGTGTGGTAAAAGCATTGCTTTTTGTTTTTCCATAACCATCTAGGGCACCTAAGGCCAGAGACATCCTCATTAAAGAGGACAAGCCCATCACCAAGAAAAGGATGGAGCAAACAAGAGATCATGGACCTCAACAAGAGCATGAGGAAATTCCTCATCATGAAATCCCTGAGATGCCTCAGGGGATGCACCTTCCTCCACAAAACTATTGGGAGCAAATCAACACCTCCTTAGGAGAATTAAGTTCCAACATGGGACAACTAAAGGTGGAGCATCAAGAGCACTCCATCATCCTTCATGAAATAAGAGAAGATCAAAGAGCTATGAGGGAGGAGCAACAAAGGCAAGGAAGAGACATAGAGGAGCTCAAAAGCACCATTGGTTCTTCAAGAAGAGGAAGACGCCACCCTCACTAAGGTGGATTCATTCTTTAATCTCCTTGTTCTTATTTTCCTGTTTTTCGTTTACTATGCCATATATTTTATTTATGTTTGTGTCTTTACTATATGATCATTAGTGTTTAAGTGTCTATGTCTTAAAGCTATGAATATCTTATGACTCCATCACCTCTCTTAAATGAAAACTGTTTTAAAAACAAAAGAACAAGAAGTACAGGGTTTCGAATTCATCCTTGAAATTAGTTTAATTATTTTCATGTGGTGACAATACTTTTTGTTTTCTGAATGAATGCTTGAACAGTGCATGTGCCTTTTGAAGTTGATGTTTATGAATGTTAAATATGTTGGCTCTTGAAAGAATGATGAAAAGGAGAAATGTTATTTGATGATCTGAAAAATCATAAAAATGATTCTTGAAGCAAGAAAAAGCAGTGAATACAAAAGCTTGCAGAAAAAAAAAGAGAAAAGAAAAATGGCGAAAAAAAAAAAGAAAAATCAAGCAGAAAAAGCCAAAAGCTCTTTAAACCAAAAGGCAAGAGCAAAAAAGCCAATAGCCCTTAAAACCAAAAGGCAAGGGTTATAGAAAGGATCCAAGGCTTTGAGCATCAGTGGATAGGAGGGCCTAAAGGAATAAAATCCTGTCCTAAGCGGCTGAACCAAGCTTCCCTAACCATGTGCTTGTGGCGTGAAGGTGTCAAGTGAAAACTTGAGACTGAGCGGTTAAAGTCAAGGTTCAAAGCAAAAGAAGAGTGTGCTTAAGAACCTTAGACAACTCTAATTGGGACTTTAGCAAAGCTGAGTCACAATCTGAAAAGGTTCACCCAATTATGTGTCTGTGGCATTTATGTATCCGGTGGTAATACTGGAAAACAAAGTGCTTAGGGCCACGGCCAAGACTCATAAAGTAGCTGTGTTCAAGAATCAACATACTGAACTAGGAGAATCAATAACACTATCTGAATTATGTGTTCCTATAGATGCCAATCATTCTGAACTTCAATGGATGAAGTGAGATGCCAAAACTATTCAAGAGGCAAAAAGCTACAAGTCCCGCTCATCTGATTGGAGCTAAGTATCATTGATATTTTGGAATTTATAGTATATTCTCTTCTTTTTATCCTATTTGATTTTCAGTTGCTTGGGGACAAGCAATAATTTAAGTTTGGTGTTGTGATGAGCGGATAATTTATACGCTTTTTGGCATTGTTTTTACATAGTTTTTAGAATGATTTAGTTAGTTTTTAGTATATTTTTATTAGTTTTTAAATAAAATTCACATTTCTGGACTTTACTATGAGTTTGTGTGTTTTTCTATGATTTCAGGTAATTTCTGGCTGAAATTGAGGGACTTAAGCAAAAATCAGATTCAGAGGTTAAAGAAGGACTGCAGATGCTGCTGGATTCTGACCTCCCTGCACTCAAAGTGGATTTTCTGGAGCTACAGAACTCCAAATGGCGCGCTTTCAATTGCGTTGGAAAGTAGACATCTAGAGCTTTTCCTGAGTTTAGAGGATACAAACTGGCGTTCAATGCCAGTTCTATGTTGCATTCTGGAGTTAAACGCCAGAAACAGGTTGCAAAGTGGAGTTAAACGCCAGAAACAGGTTACAAACTGGCGTTCAACTCCAAGAGAAGCCTCTACACGTGTAAATCTCAATGCTCAGCCCAAGCACACACCAAGTGGGCCCCAGAAGTGGATTTCTGCATCATTTACTCATTTCTGTAAACCCTAGTAACTAGTTTAGTATAAGTAGAATTTTTTACTATTGTATTTACATCTTTGGATTATCTTTTGATCCTTTGATCATGTTTAGGGGGATGGCCTCTCGGCCATGCCTGGACCATTATCACTTATGTATTTTCAACGGTAGAGTTTCTACACACCATAGATTAAGGTGTGGAGCTCTGCTGTTCCTCATGAATTAATACAAAGTAATATCGTTTTTCTATTCAATTCAAGCTTATTCCAATTCTAAGATATTCATTCGCACCTCAATATGAATGTGATGATCGTGATAGCCATTATCATTCCCAACCTATGAATGCGTGCCTGACAACCACTTCTGTTTTACCTTAGATTGAATGAGTATCTCTGGGATTCCTTAATCAGAATCTTCGTGGTATAAATTAGAATCCATGGACGGCCATTCTTGAGATCCGAAAAGTCTAAACCTTGTCTGTGGTATTCCGAGTAGGATCTGGGAAGGGATGGCTGCGACGAGCTTCAAACTCGCGAGTGCTGGGCGTAGTGACTGACGCAAAAGGATCAATGGATCCTATTCCAGTATGATCAAGAACCGACAGATGATTAGCCATGCAGTGACAGCGCATTGGACCATTTTCACTGAGAGGACAGGATGTAGCCATTGACAACGGTGATGCCTAACATACAGCTTGCCATAGAAAGGAGTATGAATGATTGAATGAAGATAATAGGAAAGCAGAGGTTCAGGAGGAACAAGCATCTTCATACGTTTATCTGAAATTCTCACCAATGAATTACATAAGTATCTCTATCTTTAAATTTATGTTTTATTTATCTTTTAATTATTAAATCTCCATAATCAATTGAATCCGTCTGACTGAGATTTACAAGGTGACCATAGCTTGCTTCAAGCCGATAATCTCCATGGGATCGACCCTTACTCACGTAAGGTTTATTACTTGGACGACCCAGTGCACTTGCTGGTTAGTTGTGCGAAGTTGTGATGAAGAACTAAGATTATGAACGTGCGTATTGAGTTTTTAGCGCCGTTACCAAGGAATGGAACCGTCACGATTTCTGTGCACCAGTGCTATGTGAGCAAGAGGTCGGAAAGAATAAGGCTTCTAAGAAGAAGAACGATTTTTTTTTAGATTTTCTCCTTTTCTAACTTTCGAATTCTGGACAAATGCCAAGTATGTAGTGGTGGCTAATTTTTCAATTTGAAAAGCTACAACACTTTCAAATTATCAGTCCATTACTACTCAATTGCCAGCAACTCATAATGACATAAACAATGAGCCCAATTTTTTTTTAAAAAATATAGTCATCCAAAAAGGGTTTAAATATCAAAAGATAATAGCAATAATAAGTCAACACCTTCATGCATAAGATGATTAAATGAAAAACTTAAACAATGAGCCCAAAATGCCTTAGCCAGATGATGTAAAGCTAACCGATCATTTATATAAAATCTCTTATCTATCTGCAAGACAAAACTAGAGACAAATAATTAGACCAAAAAAATTAATTTAAATAAGAAAACAAATAATTTCTAGAGTAACTCTAAGCTTGTAAAATCTCTCTTCAACCAAAGGTTTGGTAAAAATATCAGTTAATTGATCTTTAGATTTAACAAATTAAAAAATGTCAATATTTCTAGGTGGACATGTTTTCTAATATAATGGTATTTAACTTCAATGTATTTTGTTGTAGAGTGCAAACAGGATTTTTAAAAATGTTAATGGTACTTATATTGTCACACATTAAAGGAATATTGGAAGCATTCAACTTGTAGTCAGCTAATTGAATTTTTAACCAAAGAACTTGAAATCAAGAAAGAGAGGCAATAATATACTTATCCTTTGCAGCGGGCAACAGCACTATTCCTTGTTTCTTACTGGTCAACACATTGAGAGCATTACCAATAGTGCAGAAAATATCACTGGTTCTTCTCTTATATACTCTATCACTTGCAAAATCAGCATCCGAATAACCAACCAAATTGATATATTTTGATTTAGGATACCACAACTCATAATATGTAGTGCTAAGGATATATCGAATGATTCTCCTTATTGTACTCAAATGGGATTCTTTAGGTTAGAATTGAAATGTGAACATAGTCCCATGATGAAGATTATGTCAGTTCTTAAGGCTTAGAGCTTCCTCAATGTTATTAGGCTCAATAGTTAAAATGACAGCCAAATTACTTTAATCTAGATTTTTCAATGTTGATTTTGTAACTCTTCCTAATGATAGATTTCCAATAATAAATTCAAGTAGATAATTCTTATGGAATATCTATTCTCTGGGTTTCGTCTACTAGGCACTAGCTGTACCAGAATCTAAGGCTTCAATGTTTCCTTAAGTTGGACTTCAGCAGAAGCAGGGGATGAAATAGAATTGTCTCCTACAGGATTGTCTTTTGCAAAATTATCTGGCTTAGGTTGTAGTCATCCTGTCTTTTCTTGATTGTTTGATGAATTAGTTGTCATTCCGTTAAGATCTTCTGTGATTTCATATATTGCAATAATTTTGTCCTTTCAATCATCTCCAAAAGTTACAAATTCTCCATCATACTTATTGACGTTGACGAAGAAAGTTGACTTTTCTATCAATTGCCTTGGACATTTAACATTAAGATACCCACTTTTTCTTTTTTTCTTTTGGATGTAAGGCAAACTTGCATCGTCTTTTATGAAGGTTTTGATATCCAAATTTATTTGGATCCTTTTATGTTAATTCTTCTTGGTTGTCCAAAAGTATTAGAATCATGAACAATTTTATATAGTTTATCACCCAGTAATTTTTCAAAAATAAAGCATTGAGGGCTTGAATGACCATATCTATTAAACTTGTAACAACAATTTCTCTTTTCTGATTTTTTAGTGTTATATGAGGTTTGAGACCTTTGAGATTTGGAAGTGAAAATATTAGATTTTTTGTTATTAGTTTTAAAAATTATAGCACTTCCTTCACAATAACTAAGACCAGTTTTTTCATAAGATGGTATTTGATAAGCTATTAATTTGTCTAAGTTATTAAAAATTTAAACAAATTTAGTTAAATCATGATTAAGACTTTTAATCCTCTCATGTAATATCTCATTTTCAATAGTAAAATCCTCTAAAAAAAACCGAATGCCTTTCTTTAAATGTTTCAAGTTTAGATTTTAAAGGCTTATTTTCAGGAGGGTGTACAACCTCCAAGGCATATCATGATTGAAGACTTGGAAGAGGTTAATCAAGAGATGGAGATTAAAGAAGAAGAAGCACAACCTCCCATGAACTTGGTAAGCAAAGAAGAAGAGATTGAATTGGAAGAAAGCTACCAAGAGGAAGAGGTTGAAATTGAAGAAGCTTACAAAGAGGTGGAAGCTATCAAGAAAGAACACACAGGAGTGGAGCTTGAAATCCCCTTGCCAAAGTTGTTGGAGACCCCTCCACCTAAGTTGCCATCATCCTTCACAACATTCAAGTGGGTAAAATTCATATCCCTTAGCTTTCTCATTCCACTTGAATATGGTTTACTTGAGACAGATAGTCAGCTTAAAGCTCTTTGTGACTTTAAGAGCAAGAGGGAGATGGTTAGTGGTTGGCAACACAATCCTAGGTTCCTTGTGGTTGGAAGCTCGAAATCTAAATGCAAGGGTTGGTGTAGAGCTCGAATGAATGGGTCTAGGAAGCTGTTTGGATGCCGTAATGAGAATTCGGATTGCTTACCACCCAGATGGAATCATCATGTTCCACTTGAAGATGGGTGCAGAAACAAGATTTGGGATCCAGGCATACATGAGGATTAAATTTGGGAGCTCAAAACTTGTGAAGAACTCCATTAAGGCTTGAGAAATTTACTTGGTATTGATAGAGCTTATTGGAAGTCCAAGCATTGGTGGAAGTTTCAAGACGAGTTCAAGCACAAGCTACCATGACAAGGAGCTCACCAAATGTCCAACTTAAGGACTTTAACTAAAAGTGCTAGGTGGGAGACAACCCACCATGGTATGATTGTTCTTTTTCTATCTTAGTTTTATTTTATTTTGTTTTATTTTTAGTTCTATTTTATTTTATTTTTCTTAGTGTTCATTCATAGTGCCTGCATCAGTATTTGCATTCTGCATTCTGCATACTGCATAAAAAAAACACGCGACGTGTTAGCGTCGCTGACGCGGCCGCGTCAATTTGAAAAATAGCAGCCCACGCGTCTGCGTCACCCACGCAAACGCGTGCCCCTAAAATCAAAGTAAAAGAGGTGTATGGCAGCAAGTTATGATGGAGCTGGGCTGGAATGATGCTAGAAGCACAAGCCCTACCACGCGAACGTGTGCCCCATGCGTCCGCATCATTTTCAAAAAATGGCCATTCACGCGATCGTGTCAAGCACGCGAACGCGTCACCCAGATTTTTGGCAAAATGTATTTAAAACAGAGAGTTGCGCGAACGCGAGGCTGCACTCGCGCCACTAGCATAAATCAAGTCACGCGAACGCGTGCTCCACGCGTCCACGTCGCTTGCGCCGCACAACTTATCCAGATCACCACCACTTATCTTATCTTTTCTTTTCTAATCCTAATTTCTTCTATCTTTTCTTCTTTCTTCTTTCTTTCTTACTTACTTCTTCTTCATCTCTTTAACTTCTCATCCTTCTTCGCTTTCATTCTATTTTACTTAATTTATCTGCATACTTTCATTCACTGCATTTTAATTTTGTGCATATTTTTATTTTTTTCTAAATTTATTATTTTTTCGTTGGTGTTAAATTTTCTTATTTAACTGTTGCATCTTCTCTTGAATTATCCGGTGCTTCATGACTTGTTTTATTCTGATTGGGTGTTATTATTCATAAGTCAATACTAATTTTTATGATACTTGTATTCCATTGCATTGCTATGCACTTACACTATCTTTCATCAGCCAATCTCTCTCTCCCATTGTTGCAAATTTTGCACCACTGGTATGCCATGTGCTTCTATTATTTTCTCACTTACATGTTGTAGCTACCATGTAATTGAGACCCCCATTATTTAGCATTAACCCACCCATACTTTATTTATTTTCTTTTCTTTATTCCTGGGTTACTCTTCTTCTTTTTTCTCTTCTTTCAGGATAGCCACCAAAGAAGGGAAACGAAAAACCTTTACATGGGCAACAAACAAGTTCCATCTGCACAATCTTTGGAGAAAAGCATCAGTTGTATCAGCCCGTCTACTTGCACATCTTAACATGCACCGAGGACGGTTCAATCTTTAAGTGTGGGGAGGTCGATACCGACTTCCAGGGGTTAGTAATTTTCTTCTCAACACCAATGTTTTATTTTCTTTGTTTGTTCATTATTGTATTTGCATATTTGATTGCATGTTTGTTTGATTTTATGCATTTAGTTACTACTTGGTTGAAGTAATATTTTCTTTTTCAAGAAATTTTTATAGTATATCACTAATTTAAATTGAAAATTTTTTGTTAAATTTGTTTGAAGATGTATTTGGAACATAGTTTAAAAAGCTAAGAACACACAACTCGTAAGATTTTGAGCCTAATTACATGGTTACACTATTTAAACCATGAATTTTGTTCTTGTGTATTTTCTTCCCTATGATTGCAATCTTTGCTTTGTTCCATTCTATATGTCCACTATTTAGTGTATTTACATGCTTGCATATGATTGAGGCCATTACTTGTTTTAGCTCACTTCTCCCAAATAAGCCTACCCTTTTATGTCACCCTTGTTAGCCACTTTGAGCCTTTTAATCCCATTTATTCTATATTTTACCACATCACTAGCCTTAAGCAGAAAAACAATTAAATATCCCAATTGAATCTTTGGTTAGCTTAAGATAGTGTGTTAACTAAGTGTGGAGAAACTGTGGAAACTTGGGTTGATGAAAGTGTATAGTGTTTCATTGAAAAAATATTAGGAATTTGGATACCTACTCATGTGAGACCAGAAAAATTAAAAATCCATGTGCATTGATAAGTTATATTTATTTTTCATTTAAAAAAAAAAGAGATAAAAAAAATCAAAAAAATTATTCAATAAATAAGTAAATAAATAAGGGGACAAAATTACCCCAATGCTAAGTTAAGTTAAGGAAAAAATCAATGCATATGTGATAAAATTAAAGAAAAGTTGATACATGAGTATGATATGCAAAAATGGAAATTTTGGGTAGCTAGGCATGATTTTAGAAGTACATAGAATGTGTGTATAAGTGAAGAGTTTAGGTTAATTAAAGATTCATATTATAGCTCACTTGACCATACATATATCCTCACCCTTACCTTAGCCCTATTACAACCCTGGGAAGACCTCATGATGTTTGCATTGGTATACTAAATATTTGTTGATTGGTTAGATGAAGAATAAAGTTTTAGAAAGCATAACTAGAGAAGAGTAGAGTGATTAACCCCATACACTTGAGTGATTAGAGTGCATATACACCATCAGTGAGGGCCCATCGCTTGATTCTATGTTCCCTGCTTTCATGAGCTGTCTTCTTACAAGTTTACTTGTCTTTTATTGTATGATTTGAATTAGTGGAATCTGATTTATGTTTGTCTTGGAAAATTTGTTTACTTTTAATCAAGTAGGAAAAAGCATTCTACATGTAGTTGCATTCATATAGATAGGTTGCATTTCATACATTCTACCATTATTCTTCACCCCTTTATAGCTTCTCTTGAGCTTAGCATGAGGACATGCTAATATTTAAGTGTGGGGAAGTTGATAAACCACTATTTCATGGTTTATCTTGTGCTCAATTGAGTGGTTTTTATCAACTCTTTACCCACTTATTCATACTAATCGCATGTTTTACATTTTCCTTCCTGATTTTGTGCTATGATTGAAAACATGTTTCTTTGGTCTTAAATTAGCTAATTATTAATCTTCTCTTATTACCATTCGATGCCTTGATATGTGTGTTAAGTGTTTTAAGAGATTATAGGGCATGAATGGCTTAGAGGATGGAAAGGAAGCATGCAAAAGTGGAAGGAATACAAGAAACTGAAGGAACTGCTAAAGCTGTCCAACCTGACCTCTTGGTACTAAATCGACCATAACTTGAGCTACAGAGGTCCAAATGACACGGTTCAAGTTGCATTGGAAAGCTAAAATCTGGGACTTTGCAACGATATATAATTTGCCATAGCTGCTTCGAAGCCAGGTGACGCGAATGCGTGGATCACGCGGACGCATGACCTGGCAAAACCTCAATCCGCGCGAACGCGTGGACGACGCTTTTGCGTGACTTTGCGGCGACCTGTACGTACCAGAAATTGCTGGGGGCAATTTCAGAATAGTTTCTAACCCAGTTTTCAGCCCAGAAAATACATATTAGAGGCTATAAAGTGGGAGAATGCATCTATTCATCAAGCAACAATTCATAGAACAAGGGATAATACATAATTTTAGTTTTAGATGTAGTTTTAGAGAGAGAGAGAGGTTCTCTCCTCTCTCTTAGGATTAGGATTTAGGATTTCTATTATGTTTAGGCTACTTCTCTTCAATTACAGGTTCAATGTTCCTTCTATTTATTTTCCCAATTTAATTTATGAATTCCCATGTTAGATTTGCATATTCTATTTAATATAATTTGAGTTATTTCAGATTTAAGAGTTCTTTCTTTTATTTATGTTACTATTACTTCCAATCTGAAGGCATTTTTATTCGAGTAGATTTTATTCTCTTTTGGCTTTGGTTGATTAATTGGTAACACTTGAGTTATCAAACTCAGCTATTGATCGAAATTGGAGTTGTTAATTGATTTGAATCGCTCTAAAACTGGTCTTTCCACAGGAGTTGACTAGGACTTGAGGATCAAATTAATTAGTCTACTTGACCTTCCTTTGCTTTAGTAAAGGTTAACTAAGTGGGATTGAAACCCAATTCTCATCACATCTGATACAGATAACTGGGATAGGAATTCTAATTCTTATACCTTGCCAAGAGATTTTATTATTATTAATTTATTTTTCTTGTCGATTAGATTACCTGTTTTTTATTTCCAAAAAACCCAAAATTCTACCTTTTCCATAACCAATAATAAATCATACTTCCCTGCAATTCCTTGAGAAGACGACCCGAGGTTTGAATACTTCGGTTATTTATTTTTATTGGGTTTGCTTAAGTGACAAACAAAACTTTTGTACGAAAGGATTCTCTATTGGTTTAGAAACTATACTTACAACGCGATTATATTTTTATAAAATTTCTTTACCGATAGAAAATCCGATCGTCAAATACTATGAATTTAATTAGCAAGCTGTCTGAAAGTTTGAAACATGAGAATGTGTATATTGGTATGGTTTAACCAACTGCTCGGAGTAATACCTGTCTTCCTCCATTAGATAACAAGCACCTTTTTCATCCTTGTGTCCTTTTGAGAACTTTTGATAAACCACTATTTTATGGTTTATCTTGTGCTCAATTGAGTGGATTTCATCAACTCTTTACCCACTTATTCATAATATTTGCATGGTTTTACATTTGCCTTCCTAATTATGCGCTTTGATTGAAAACATGCTTCTTTAATCTTATATTTGCTTATTATTAATCCTCTCTTATTACCATTAGATACCTTGATATGTGTGTTAAGTGCTTTCAGAGATTATAGGGCAGGAATGGCTTGGAGGATGGGAAGAAAGCATGCAAAAATGGAAGGAATGCAAGAAGTTGGAGAAATTGCTAAGCTGTCCAGCCTGACCTCTCTGCACTCAAACGGCTATAACTTTTGCTACAGAGGTCCAATTGACGCGGTTCTAGTTGCGTTGCAAAGCTAACGTCCGGGGCTTCGATTTGATAAATAATATACTATAGTTCCCCTGACGCTAGGTGACGCGACCACGTGATTCATGCGGCCGCATCGCAGTGACGGAAATCAGCGCATTAAAATTCGAACCCAGCGAATTCTGGACTGTTTCTGACCCAGTTTGCGGCCCAGAAAACACAGATTAGAGGCTATAAAGTGGGGGAATGCATCCATTCATGAGGAGGCTCTCATAATTCACAATTTTAGGAGTAGATATAGTTTTTAGAGAGAGAGGTTCTCTCCTCTCTCTTAGGATTAGGATTTAGGATTTCTCTTAGTTTTAGGAGTAGCTCTCAATCCCAGGTTCTTTATTTTTATTATTTTCCCAATTTTATTTATGAATTCTTCTATGTTACATATTACTCTTTGAATTAATGTTATTTGAGATATTTCAGACTTATGATTGCTCTCTTTAATTTATTAATGCTCTGTGTTTATCCAAATTATTTTCATTCAAGTAGACTTTCTTCCCTTTTGGCTTTGGTTAGGTAATTGGTAACACTTGAGTTGTCAAACTCAGGAGTGGTTGAAATTGGCTGATTTTGCTTTAGCTAGGATTGCTCTAACACTAGTCTCTCCTCAGGAGTTGACTAGGACTTGAGAATCAAGCTAATTAGTCCACTTGACTTAACTAAGTGGGATTAAAATCTAATTCTCATCACATATGATAAGGATAACAAGGACAGGATTTTCGGTTCTCATACCTTGCCAAGAGTTTATTTTACAGTTATTTATTTATTTTTATTGCTTGAAAATATACCTGTGCGCATTGCCCAAACTTCCAAAACCCCCAATTTACAATCTTCATAGCCAATAATAAGAACATACTTTCCTGCAATTCCTTGAGAAGACGACCCGAGGTTTAATACTCGGTTATCAATTTAAAAAGGGGTTTGTTACTTGTGACAACCAAAACGTTTGTATGAAAGGACCTTTGAAGGTTTAGAAACTATACTTGCAACGAGGATTTATCCGCAAATTTCTAGACCACGCAAAAGTCCTCTCATCAAAATGGCGCCGTTGCCTGGGAATTGCAAACGTGTGCCTTATTATTGGTTATTGTAAATATTTTTTATTTTTGCTTGTTTATTTATTTTTATTTTTGTTTTTATTTTTGCTTTTTCATAAATTAAGAGGTTATTGGTTTTTATTTAGTTATTACAAAATTTTTCAAAAATTTGTTCTTAGTGTTCATCTTGATCTTCGAGTTGTTCTTCGCGTTCATCTTGACCTTCAAGCTGTTCTTAGTTGTTTTCTTCGTTTTGATCTAAAAATTTGAAATTTGGTGTCACTTTATTGTTTTTCTCTTTCCTCATTAAATTCAAAAATATTTTTAATTAATTTTTTTGGAAAAAAAATTCAGATTTTTATTTTTTAAAAATTTTTATCTTATCTTATCTTATTTCAAAAATTAATTTTCAAAATTTAAATAACCTTTTAATTTAAATTTATTTTTATTTTTAATTTGTTACTATAAACTCTCACCCCTTTGGCTATGAGTCTGGTTACAATAATGTTGCAGGAAGAAGAAATTACAATGAGAACAGGCATCAAGGTTGGAACAATCAAAGATGGGAGGAGCCACAAGGATTTGATCAACCCTCATGGCAACAACCACCTCCAATGGACTATCAACAACCACCACCATATGCCTATGAACCCTTTCCTCAACACAACTTTGGACCACCATACTCACAAGCCTCTTTCCGCCATTCACCTCCATATGACCCTAACCCTCAACCACCATACCAACCACCTTATGAGCCATATGAACCATATATAGAACCACCCCAATTCCAATCCAATCACTCCCAACCACCACCACTTTCTTTTGTATCATGTCTAAGTCCAGCAACCCGAGAAGCAGAGGATCGCCTAAGGAAAACAGTAATTAAATTTCAGGCAACCGTTCAACAACTGGGGCAAGTATTAATTCAATGGGCTTCTAGACGCTTAAATACACAAGGATCAGCCACAGCCCCATGTGGACAGTCTAGTGAAGAGCATAACATGAAGGAGATACCAGAAACCCCAGTGGACAAGACAGAGAATGAATTCGTACTAGAACAAGTAGAAGAAACTGTCATTGTTCAAGAAGAAGAAGAAGTGGTTGAAGACTTAGGAGATGCAAAACCTCCATGGGAAAGTCCAGTCATAGAGCCTCCTTCCGAGACGGTTGAAATTGATGCTGAAGAGGGTGTACAACCTCCAAAGCATATCATAGTTGAAGACTTGGAAGAGGTTGATCAAGAGATGGAGATTCAAGAAGAAGAAGCACAACCTCCCATGCCCTTGGAAAGCAATGAAGAGAAGATTGAATTGGAAGAAAGCTGCCAAGAGGAAGAGGTTGAAATTGAAGAAGCTTGCAAAGAGGTGGTAGTTATCAGAAAAGAGCACAAGGGAGTGGAGGTTGCAATTTCATTAAACATACCTCCCTCTAAGTTGCCATCATCCTTCACAACATTCAAGTGGGTAAAATTCATATCCCTCAGCTTTCTAATTCCACTTGAATATGGGCTACTAGAGACGGATGATCAACTTAGAGCTCTTTGTGGCATTAAGAGTAAGAGAAAGATGGCCAGTGGTAAGAATTGTCCTGCAAGGTTCATTATGGTTGGAAGCTTTAAGTTTAAATGCAAAGGTTGGTGTAAAGCTCAACTGAATGGGTCTAGGAAGTTGTTTGGCCGCTTTAGTGAGAATTCAGATTGCCTACCACCCGGATGGAATCATGATGATCAACAAGAAGACGGGTGCAAAAGCAAGATTTGGGACCCCGGAATCCAATCTAAAAATCAGCACTCTTGGGGCCTTGTCACATGCTTTAACTTACTTGAAGGCTTTCTGCGCCTAGTTTGGGATCCCGGAGGACATTGGAATCATAAACATTGGTGGAGATTCCTGGATGAGTTCAAGCACAAGCCACCATAACAAAGGATTTCCCAAATGTCCAACTTAAGGACTTTAACTAAAAGTGCTAGGTGGGAGACAACCCACCATGGTATGATTGTTCCCTTTTTCATTTTTATTTAGTTTTATTTGTTTTTGAGTTTTATTTTATTTTATTAAACCTGAAGTTTTGCATCACATTCATATTAACACTGCATTCTGCATCTTTTCAGATAAAAAAAAAAAGGAGAGAAGCGAGCACGCGACGCGACTGCATCAGCGACGCGTCCGCGTCGCAAGGAGAGAAGAGAAAATAAAAATGAACAGAGAGTCACGCTGGAGAAAGGCTGGAGGCGTGCCAGTGGCACAATTCATCCCACGCGACCGCATCACTGACGCGTCTGCGTCGCAGGGGAATACTGGCCTCCAACGCGATCGCGTGCCCCACGCGGCCGCGTGACCTGGATTTCGACGTCAAAGGGTGCATGGCCGAAAGTTGAGCTGGAGTTAGTCTGGAATCGTGCTGAAAGCCCAAGCCTCACCACGCGAACGCGTGCCCCATGCGTCCGCGTCACATCCCCATGATGGCCACTCACGCGATCGCGTCCCCACGCGATCGCGTCACCCAGGATTTTGGCAATACTAAGTTTTGAACAGAGAGTTGTGCGACCGCGAGGCTGCACTCGTGCCACTAGCACAAATCAAGTCACGCGATCACGTGCCCCACGCGTCCGCGTCGCCTAACCTTATTGCGCACCACGCGACCGCGTCACCCACGCGACCGCGTCGCCGGCGTCGCACAACCTATCCAGATTAGTGCCAATTTTTTTATCTTTTCTTCTCTGAATCCTTATTCTCTTATCTTTTCTTATTTCTTTCTTCTTCCTTTCTTATTTTCTCTCACTCCCATTCTAGTTTATTTAATTTATTTGCATACTCTCATTCATTGCATATTTTTATTTTTCTAAAATTATTATTGGTGTTCAAATATTCTTATTCAACTGTTACATCTTTTCTGGTATTTTCTTGATGCTTAGTGACTTGTTTTAATTCTGATTGAGTAATATTATTTAAATCAATGCCAATCTTTTATACATGTATTACTTTTACATTGATATGAATTTATATTATCTCTCCTTACCTACACTCTCTCCCTCATTGTTGCAATATTTTACACCACTAGTATGCCATGTGCTTCTATTGTTTTCTCACTTGCATGTTGTAGCTACCATGTAATTGAGACCCTCACTTTTGGCATTAACCAACCCATGTTTTATTTGTTTT
>NC_029789.2:107145588-107148357 GCF_000816755.2 Arachis ipaensis
TGTTTTCTCCCTTACATGTTGAAGCTTCCATGTAAATGAGACCCTTATCATTTGGCATTAACCCATACTTCTTTTATTTTCTTATCTCTATTTCTGGGTTACTCTCCTTCCCTTTTTCTTTCAGGATGGCCACCAGGAAGAGAACCGGAAGACGTTCACATGGGAGAGACAAACAAGTTCCTACGCACATTCCTTGATGAGAAAAGCGTCAGTTGAAACAACTCATCCACCTGCAAATCTCAGCATGCACCGAGGACGGTGCAATCTTTAAGTGTGGGGAGGTCGATACCGATCTCCATGGGTTAGTTATTTCCTGACTCAACACCAAAATTTTTATTTTATTTGTTTTTTTTTATTGCATATTTGTTTGATTTTTTGCATATTTTACCACTTGGTTGAAGTAATATTTTCTTTCTCAAGAAACCTTTTAGAGCATTTCACTAATTTGAATAAAATTTAATATTACACTTGTTTGAAGAAATATTATACTGGAACATGGTTTAGAGCTCGAACACACAAAACCTGTGAGATTTTGAGCCTATTTGAATTGGTTGCATTTTTTAACCAATATTTTATTTTTGACGTGTGTTTTTCTCTCAAAAAAATGTGATCTTTGTCTTGCCTAATTCTATATTTTCATAATTTGATGTATACATGCACTTATATGATTGAGGCCTTTATTTCACTGAGCTTACATACCCATATGGCCTTACCTTTCATTATCCCTTGCAAACCAATTTTGAGCCTATTGTACCCCCTTTGTTCTTTTTATTTAGCACATCATTAAATCTAAGCGGAAAACAATAATGTCCTTAATTTGAATCTTTAATTAGCTTAGACTAGTGAGAGTGCTTATGATTTAAGTGTGAAAAAAGTGGGTTTGGAAACATTTGGTTTGAGAATTGAGTATGTTAGAATTTTCTGAAAATGTGAAAGAATGTTGAGAATATGTTCATGCATTCAATACTTTAATCATATGCATTGAGAAAAGCAAAAGAAAAAAAAATAATATAAAAAAAAGAAAAATAAAGGAGAAAAAGAAAAAAAAAAGAGCAAATAATAAAAGGGGACAAAATGCCCCAAAGTAAGTGGTGAAAGCAATGCATATGTACTGTACTTGAAATTAGAATGCGTGAATATGTGGAAAACATGGTTAATAGATGGTTAGATGTTGTATTATGATTACATGGATTGTCTAAAGTTAGGTGAAAAGCTTAAGTTAATTAAGGATTCAGATTTTAGTCCACTTGGCCAAATACAATCCTACCTTGACCCTAACCCCATTACAACCCTTAAAAAGACCTCTTGATATGTGTATCTGTGCATTAAATTTTTGTTGATTGGTAGAAGAAGAGCAAGCCTTAGAAAGTAAGGTTAGTAGAGAATTGAGAGATCGAACCTAAAACACTTGAGTGATTAGAGTGTATACACTACCAGTAAAAGTTCGATGCTCAATTCCTTGTTCCCGGCTTTCATGAGCTATTTTCTTCTACAAGTCTATTTGTACTTCATTTTCATGATTTGAATTAGTAAAATCCAATTCATATTTGTTCTTAAAAGATTTGTTTACTTTTAACCAAGTAGGTAGAAACATTTTGCATGTAGTTGCATTCATATAGATAGGTTGCATTTCATACATTCTATCATTCCTCTTCATCTTTATAGTTTCTCTTGAGCTTAGCATGAGGACATGCTAATGTTTAAGTGTGGGGAGGTTGATAAACCACTATTTTATGGTTTATCTTATGCTCAATTGAGTGGATTTCATCAACTCTTTACCCACTTATTCATAATATTTGCATGGTTTTACATTTGCCTTCCTAATTATGCGCTTTGATTGAAAACATGCTTCTTTGATCTTATATTTGCTTATTATTAATCCTCTCTTATTACCATTAGATACCTTGATATGTGTGTTAAGTTCTTTCAGAGATTATAGGGCAGGAATGGCTTGGAGGATGGGAAGAAAGCATGCAAAAATGGAAGGAATGCAAGAAGTTGGAGAAATTGCTAAGCTGTCCAGCCTGACCTCTCTGCACTCAAACGACTATAACTTTTGCTACAGAAGTCCAATTGACGCGGTTCCAGTTGCGTTGGAAAGCTAACGTCCGGGGCTTCGATTTGATATATAATATGTTATAGTTCCTCTGACGCTAGGTGATGCGACCGCGTGATCCATGCGGCCGCGTTGCAGTGACGGAAATCAGGGCATTAAAATTCGAACCCAGCGAATTCTGGACTGTTTCTGACCCAGTTTGCGGTTCAGAAAACACAGATTAGAGGCTATAAAGTGGGGGAATGTATCCATTCATGAGGAGGCTCTCATACTTCATAATTTTAGGAGTAGATGTAGTTTTTAGAGAGAGAGGTTCTCTCCTCTCTCTTAGGATTAGGATTTAGGATTTCTCTTAGTTTTAGGAGTAGCTCTCAATCCCAAGTTCTTTATTTTTATTATTTTCCCAATTTTATTTATGAATTCTTCTATGTTACAAATTACTCTTTGAATTAATGTTATTTGAGGTATTTCAGACTTATGATTGCTTTCTTTAATGTATTAATGCTCTGTGTTTATCCAAATTATTTTCATTCAAGTAGACTTTCTTCCCTTTTGGCTTTGGTTAGGTAATTGGTAACACTTGAGTTGTCAAACTCAGGAGTGGTTGAAATTGGCTGATTTTGCTTTAGCTAGGATTGCTCTAACAACTAGTCTCTCCACAGGAGTTGACTAGGACTTGAGGATCAAGCTAATTAGTCCACTTGACTTAACTA
>NC_029789.2:107149337-107154230 GCF_000816755.2 Arachis ipaensis
TTATTTGAGGTATTTCAGACTTATGATTGCTCTCTTTAATTTATTAATGCTCTGTGTTTATCCAAATTATTTTCATTCAAGTAGACTTTCTTCCCTTTTGGCTTTGGTTAGGTAATTGGTAACACTTGAGTTGTCAAACTCAGGAGTGGTTGAAATTGGCAGATTTTGCTTTAGCTAGGATTGCTCTAACACTAGTCTCTCCTCAGGAGTTGACTAGGACTTGAGAATCAAGCTAATTAGTCCACTTGACTTAACTAAGTGGGATTAAAATCCAATTCTCATCACATCTGATAAGGATAATAAGGACAGGATTTCTGGTTCTCATACCTTGCCAAGAGTTTATTTTACAGTTATTTATTTATTTTTATTGCTCGAAAATATACCTGTGCGCATTGCCCAAACTTCCAAAACCCCCAATTTACAATCTTCATAGCCAATAATAAGAACATACTTCCCTGCAATTCCTTGAAAAGACGACCCGAGGTTTAATACTCGGTTATCAATTTAAAAAGGGGTTTGTTACTTGTGACAACCAAAACGTTTGTATGAAAGGACCTTTGAAGGTTTAGAAACTATACTTGCAACGAGGATTTATCCGCAAATTTCTAGACCACGCAAAAGTCCTCTCATCAACCTTATCTTTGATTGAGTTGAAGGTGGCTTTCTTAGATCGGTTGACAAGGGAAAGTAGACCTAAATATTTATCCTGTGTACCTATGTGAGAAATATTCATCTGGGCTGCTAGGGAGGTTCTAATTAGCTCTGAAGTGTTATTACTGAAAAACAAGACCGATTTATTGAGATTAACTCTTTGCCCCTGAAACTCTCATCAGATTTCAATAATTCTATAATAGAGGCACAATTATCTTTTGAGACTTTACTGAATAGAATTGAATCATCAGTGAATAGCAAGTGATTTATAGTTGGGCATCTTCTGTTTATCTGAATGAGACTGTTTTGCTCCGCTTTGTGTAACGAGAAGGAAAGTCCTGTTGCATATAATAAGAAAAGAAAATGGGATAGAAGGTCACATTGATGGATGTCTCTATTTGATTTAAAAAAAGCTATATGGTTGACCTTCCACAACAATAGAGTAAGAAACGGTTTTCAACAATTCACGAATCCAGTCAATGAATCTCGATTCAAAGTCCAACTTCTCCATAATAAACCATAGAAAATACCACTCCACTCTATCGTAAGCTTTACTCATATCAAATTTGAGTGTCATTTCGTATTCCAAACCTCGCTTCTTTTGTTTAAGATAGTGCATACATTCGTGTGCTATGAGAATGTTATTAGAAATAAGTCTACTTTTCAAGAATACACTTTGAGTAGGACTAATTACCTTATTCATACACCCTTGGAGTCTGTAAACCAGTACATTTGAAATGATGTTGTACACAATAGAAGACAAACTAATGGGCCTTATCTGAGTCATATCGCTTGTATCTGGGACTTTTGGCACTAGATAGATATTAGTATGGTTAAAATTTTTCAAAACTCTAGCTCCAGCGAAAAAACTCCTCACAGCCCGGAATACGTCTTCACCCACTATATCCCAGTAGAATTGGAAGAATTTAGTCGTTATACCGTCCTCTCCTGGTACTTTTTGAGGATAGATACTAAAAGTAGCTCTTTTTACCTCATCTATAGAAACAGGTTTTCTGAGCCTACGGATCATGTTAGCTGTAACTTTAGACTCGAAGTCTGTGAAAAAAGGCTCAGGATCCGCCTGATTAGAAGATGTGAAAATACTCTTAAAGTAGTTTTCAGCCACCATAGTAATATCAGCATTGGTTGTTTCCATATTCCCATTATCCCTCCGCAGATGCCATATTTTATTTCTTTTGGTTCTAGATTTAAATTTTTTATGAAAGAAGTTTGTATTTTGGTCTTCTTTCTTCATCCATTTAATTCTAGATTTGTCTTTACAATAAAGTTCTTCGTCCAAATATACTTTTTCAAGCCGTTGTTCAAGCTCAAGTAATTTAGTGTCTCCCATGATGCCTGATGCCCATTTTTGTTCTAGAAGAGCAGTAACTTCTACAATCTCCTTTTTAGAATTAATAGAGTTGTTCTTTTGCCAGAGAACCAATTGGTGTCTAACCAATTTAAACTTTTGAAATAATCTGTACATCGTTAAACCCTTCTATATCTGAGTTCTAGACCTTACTGATAAAGTTATGATTTGTTCTTCACCACACCAACGGAATTGAAACTTGAATCTCTTTTTTTTATCTCTCCCGTCTGTAGCTAGTGTCCAAAAGGAGGGGGCGTGATCAGTACCTGTCTCTGATAGTCTAACGATCGTGGAATGCGAGTATAATTGGGACCAAGATTCATCAGCAAGCACTCTGTCAAGCCTTTCTTGAATTAGTTCACCTTCCTTGCGTCTGTTATTCTAAGTAAATGGTCTACCCACCATTCCCAAATCAATCAACGAGTTATCTCAAATAAAGTAATTAAAGACAGTAATAGAAGAATAAGATTTAGGATTACACAATTATTTTTTTAGAATTAGTAAAGTTGTTCTTTTGCCAGAAAACCAGTCGGTGTCTAGCTAATTTAAGCTTCTGAAATAATCTGAACATCGGTAAACCTTTTATATCTGAGTTCCAGACCTCGCTAATGAAGTTACGAATTTGTTCTTCACCACACCAATGAGATTGAAACTTGAATCTCCTCTTTGATCTCTCCGGTTGGTAGTTAGTGTCCAAAAGGAGAGGAGCGTGATCAAAACCTGTCTCTAATAGTCTACAAATCGTAGGATGAAAGTATAATTGAGACCAATATTCATCACAAGCACTCTATCAAGCATTTCTTAAATTAGTTCACCTTCCTTGCATCTATTACTCTAAGTAAATGGTCGAACCATCATTTTCAAATCAATCAATGAGTTATCTCAAATAAAGTAATTAAAGGCAGCAATCGAAGAATGAGATTTTAGGATTACCACCAAGTTTCTTATATTAATCAATATTGGAATTGAAATCACCAACAATAACCGATTTACCTTAAAGTTGGGAGAGCACTAGAGATTTTTTAGAGTTGGGATAGCCGAATACTATATTCTCATTGCAATTAAAATAAATTCCTCCAAAGTTCCATTCAATGTTGAGAGGGACATCTTTTATCAAGGTAGTAATATAAAACTTAGAACAAGTAAAAATCTGAACAACAAAATCATCCTTCCATGCCAACGCAAATCCACCCGCATTACCAGAAAGATTAATAGTTTGTCAATTAGAGTAGCCACAAGCCCTGAATTTTTTTTCACCTGTCGAGATTGGTTTTTTGTTTCACAAAGAAAACCAACTCGAGAGAGTAGGATTAAACAGTCCTTTTAAGATTGTGAACTTTCAGGGGTTAACAATTCCAAGATATCATTCTCATAGGTCTTGGGGTCGGCTGGCACTCTTCACCCTCTGATCAACAATTAGTTCTTGTTCAACACACGTCTTCTTGACCACAAGCTCTATACATGCTTCTAGCTCCTTAGAAAAATCTTTCTCTATCACAAATACCAATTTCTCCTCTTCTTCCATGCTTCTTGGATTCGGATATAAATTTATTCCCTTTTTGAGTTCATGATACGAATGAGAACGTGATGATAGAAATGAAAAAAAAAAGATAAGAAGAATAAAACGAGTGAAAGAAGTAGAAAAAGTTGTAAAAATTGGATTCAGATGAAAAAAGGATTTGAAAGAATAAGAAAAAAATTAAAAAATTATTAAGGTTGAAAAAAAAATCTTTGGGAGCACACCAAAAATTCTAGCAAAACAATTTAAAAGAGTACATACTTCTCATACTCCACTTATATATTATATCTAAAAATAAAAATCGTTTGAATAAAACAGAATTATGTTAAAAAATAAAATTTAATTGGCACAATTTAAATGATAATAAATTGTATCAATATTAGTTTTTAAATTGTTAAACTATATAGAAAATGTCTTATCTTTAGTTTTCAAATAGTTTTTAAATTGTTAATTAATTTTTTTTATGTGTATCCATTCTTCTTTTTCTAACTGATTTTTATTATGCTAATAAATTATCAGATCAATTTAAATGAATTTGACTATAAAATAACTTAGTTATATAGTATCATTAATTTTTTTTAAATTATTTTGTTTATAATGTAACCGAAATATATTTATACTTATCCTATGCATTTATAAATGATTTTGAAAGCAACAATAATGCACTTTGTTTTATAGAAAGCTTTGGAGAAGACTTCACAAAAAAATTTTGCAGGAGTTCCCCCTAAATATGTGCATTTGTTCCCTTAAAGGGCGTTTATCAAAGAAAACGATTTAGATATAAAAAAGTTTTTGCTTAGCGGAAGTCTTTTTGAAATCATTGTTTCGCAAACTTATTTCTTCTTTTCAAATCCTCAAACTTCTTTTTTTTCAAAAGTTCAAAACTTCAAATATCCTCAAACTTTTCTTCCCCCTTTTGACGTTATCAAAAAGAAAGGAGTTTGAAATGTGTCATAGAAGCATGCATAAAACAATGAATTTTTTTAAGTTCAATATCTCTATTAATCTCAAGGATGAGATATTCCCCCTTTCAAAAAGAATTTGATTTCCTCTTTTTATATAACAAGCATGCATAATTCCCCCTAAAGAAGTGAAATATATCAAGGCATGCACATTAACTTAAAATAGGGGTACCAAGCCTATTTTGAGTTATTCACCAAATAAGCATACAAGCATTAATCATTAAACAAAATTATGAAGGAAATATCAAAGTATTTAAACCATAATAGAAATCCTTAGCTTACTAGGAGTTAGTTTAACAATTCATATAATCAAATAAACATAAAGCAATAAAAAGTGACTTGATGAAGAGGAGACAATCAATCTTGGTCTTCATCATCATCATTATCCTCTT
>NC_029789.2:107156187-107157218 GCF_000816755.2 Arachis ipaensis
TTGTTACACCAAATTGGCATGTTAGTAATCAATGGAGGTCAATAAGTAGAATGAAACTGACCTCAGAAAAAGTGGAACCTTACACATTTATATATGTTTTCAACTAATAAATTGCCCCTTTGTTAAAAGAATCTAATAAATAAATTTATTATTATTTTTGTCTAAAAAATTAAAAAAATTATAGTACAATATTATTGTGTAATTATTAATAATAATAATAATAATAATAATAATAATAATAATAATTTATTATTGGGATTGATCTGGATAAATACTCTACCGAAAAATAAACTGAGGACTGATTTGTCTGCCGAAGTTAAAAATTAAAAATTATTCTGTGTATTAATTTTTTTAGGAATTAAAATATTTATTTTTAAAATTTTTAAAGATTAATTTAAATAATTATAAAAATAAACAATAATTATTCTATCTAAAAATAAACTGAAGACTAATTTATCTATTAAAATAAAATTTTTAAAATATTTTTTATATTAATTTTGTTAAAATTAAAATATCTGTTTTTAAAATTTTTAGAAATTGATTTGGTTAATTACTCAACAAACAATTAATGAGACTTTTGGTGTGGTCCAGGTGTTGGGTATGGTGGGTGTGGCTTCAACTGCTCTGAACTGTTACCAATGTAAATTAGAGTAATCAGTCAAGCTCCTACCGCCTTTTCCCCTCCCTCTCGGCCTCACCTTTCTTTTCTGGCTTTCTGCCTCTGTGCCCCCCCTGCCCCACCCTTGACAAAGAAGTCACACCAAAAGCTTCTCTCTTTTCCTTTGTCGACTGTTTCCCTCTCCACATACACTACAAGTCTACAACACCACAAAAGGCACAAATCACATCTTCGTTGTGATCATTTAGCTAAACAATATTTTAAAGGGAAAGTCTTCAAGTACAATTAATATTATAATCAATATTTAATATAAAAAAATTTTGAATCTCTAAAAAAGAAAATGATTTGAAATTTAAGTAAAAACAATAACAAAAGTTCATTTTTAATAAATTTAATATTAAATTTATTTAGA
>NC_029789.2:107157261-107168540 GCF_000816755.2 Arachis ipaensis
TATTAACACATTAAAATTTTAAAATATATTTTTTTATTAAAATGTTTTATTTTCCTTATTAGAGAGAGTGCAATTTTTATAATCTTTTTTGTGGTGTCTGTTTCAATTCCCATTTGCTTGCCTCCGAGCACTCATCAAAATCTCCAATTCCTT
The DNA here is from genome assembly GCF_000816755.2 of Arachis ipaensis. Classification (NCBI taxonomy): domain Eukaryota; kingdom Viridiplantae; phylum Streptophyta; class Magnoliopsida; order Fabales; family Fabaceae; genus Arachis; species Arachis ipaensis. The sequence goes on from NC_029789.2 coordinate 107,157,415, forward strand.
GTTCCCAATAGGTAGGTGGGGCTGCTCACCTTCCTTGAGTCAGATTCTCTTGCCTGTCCTTCAATAGCACAAAACCTGACAAAATATATTTTAGAAAAAAAATTAGAAAAGTTGTTAGAAATGAACAATAAATCACCCATTAAAACACACTACCGGGAAGCCACAAAGAAGAAACCAAAATATCACCTCTCACAAACAGAATCACATCACATTATCCTTAATGCAAAAATGCTTCTCTTTATTACCCTCCTTTGCTTTCTTCAACCTCATGTGATGTAAACTCATTCACATAGCAAAGATTTCAACCTCAAAAGGTAGAACAGAGTACCTTTCTTTTTTAATTCTGTTTTCTTTCCATGTTGTTCTTTTATTATGAAGACAATAATGGCAGCCAAATCCCCTCATGAATCATCTTTCTCGTTCTCACGGAGGTACTTCCATTGGAAGAAGAAGCCACTGGATGAAGATGACGACGACGATGAGGAAGAAATCCTCAAAGTCAGCTCGTCTTCACATTTTTGTGAGGTCGATGACGACGACGATGATAACAACGACGATGGTCAGTTCAAGATCGACGTGGCACTGGAACTGAAGCATGCCAAGCAGAACAAAAAGAAGCACCCGAAATCGAAGCTGAAGTCAGCACTCACAGTATTCACGAAGAGCCGTTCACTTAACACGTCATCATCAGGGCTAGGCACGCGCGTGGTTGGCACGCTCTTCGGACACCGTCGTGGCCACGTCCACTTCGCATTCCAAGAAGATCCAAAGCTTCAGCCTGCCTTCTTGATCGAGCTGGCAACACCAACAAGCATCTTGGTGAAGGAAATGGCTTCCGGATTGGTGAGAATTGCGTTGGAATGCGAGAAGAAGAACAACAGCAAGGGGGCGAAGAAGAAGAAGCTTCTAGAAGAACCGTTGTGGAGGACGTATTGTAATGGGAGGAAGTGTGGGTATGCGAACAGACGGGAGTGTGGGCCGGAGGAGTGGAAGATTCTGAAGGCGGTGGAGCCTATTTCGATGGGTGCTGGTGTGTTGCCGGTGACTGATGGTGACGGGAATGGAGCTGGGTCCGAAGGTGAGCTCATGTACATGAGAGCCAAGTATGAGAGGGTTGTTGGGTCTAAGGACTCTGAAGCTTTCTATATGATGAACCCTGATGGGAGTGGTGGTCCTGAACTCAGCATTTACTTGCTTAGAGTTTAGAATATGGCGGTTACTTCTTCCAAGACATGCTCATGTGAAAAATGATATTTGGGAACGGTTAAATAGTTTGATATTTATAATTGAAAATCTTTGATTAAACTATTTGACTATTCCCTATATTTTTCTTATGGAATGTATTTATGGAAGTAGCCACATTAGAATATTGTTATTTAATTTGCATAATAAACTACCACTTCGTACTTGAAAAATTTGAGGCCTAACATTTAGTTGGTTTATATTTTTAATAATTAGAATGGTGGGTGTTCAAATCTGTCAAGTATGGAATGAGAGTTTATCTTCTTTAAGTGTTATCTGTCAAGTACTAATGATAGACGAGAGCATATCAATACAGCGTTCCATAAGTGTTATCTTCTTTAAGTAACATTAGTTCAAGAATTCTGCATAGGCATCGTGTTAGTACTTCAAGATTAGGGGGTTATGTATTTTTGGTATGTTTGCAATCGATGTGTAAAGAAGGGTGATATGGGGGTGGTAGTTTCCTTTATTGCTTGTTGTCTTTATTGACTTTTTGGGATATTTTACGTTGGAGGTTTTGAAAGTGGCTTTAGTAGTAATATAAAAGGTGGTGGTGAAATTAATTGTTATTTGGATTCCAATGTTGAGCTACTAAGTGTGTGTTTGGATTGTGGTTGGTGAAACTGGAGTTTGAATAAAAATGATTTTATAAAATTGATTTTGGATAGAAGTAAGTTTGTGTTAACATGATTTATGTTTGGCAACTCTTTACCAAAATTGATTTTAATAAAATAAATATTATTTGGATAATATTAGTTAAAATCACTTTTAGATAGATAATTACTTAAAAAGACATGACATTAAATTATAATATTATTTTTTTATATATGTTTAATTTTTTTTATACTTTTCTCTTATATGTTTTTTATATAGTATATTTTTAATACTCTTAGTACTCTTTTTTAGTACATTATAATTTTTAACTATTATTATTATTTATGATTAATTTTTTTATTTAATTTATTTTACTTAATAGGATCAATAAATTCTATTATAAAAAGATAATAATAAATATAATACACAAAAATTATAACTATAAAAATATATAATGTCAAATAAAAAATTAATAAAAAATATAAATAATAAATAATAAAAAAAGAGTTCATATAGAAAAGAATAATAAGAATTCTATAAATAATGCAATAACATGTATAAAGGATAAAGTTGGTAAAAGAAAAATAAATATCGAAGGTATTGGCTAAAAGCACGTTAGTGCAACGGAGAAGTTAGAAATTATTGTTTCTTCTAAATGTGATTTTATTCATAAAATCACTTCTCCATTTGTAGAGAAGAAATTTAGCCAAACAAAAAAGTGAAGCTTTCAAAAAGCTCTAACGTAATTTTTTCCTTCAAACGTGGTTACCAAACACACCCTAAGTTGTTTTGTTTCTTTAATTTTCAAAAGAAACATTCTGTTACATGCCATTTGTTTATGGCACTTGGATTCCTTAACGGTGAAAATTCAGGAATATGTTTGAATTTTTAAATTTCTTTTGGTGTGATATGTAAATGAGAATTAGAATTTTTAAAAAAATTTATATTATTTATTTTTAGTTGTTCTAAAATAAGAAAAAGAATTCAACTCGAGTGAATTCTAATTCCTAAAGTTCCAATCAAGTGCTTAAGCAAAACTAAAATAGGAATTGCATTATATTAGCAATACAATTTTCCTTTTTTTGTTCTTTTATTGTTTTTGCATGATAACTTTGAGTGAGACAGAGCTTCATTGGTTAGTAAGAAAGTGACTAATCATATTTACATTCTATATATATAAAAAAAAGACAGCAAAAATTATAGGTATATCAACTGAAATTTTTGTCGTAATTATTAATTTTTTTTATAGATAAATAAAATGGNNNAGTTCTGATATGTCATGTAATTAATTGGTCTGAGTTTGGTATAAGAATTAGATTTTAGAATAAAATAATAATTTAATTGTTCGGGATAAGTTCGAAAATATTGAAATGTTATTTTAAAAATATAAAGATTAAATTCAAATTCAGTAAATTTTTTTAAGCGGGAAAAATTATTTTTCTGTTGAAATATGCGTAAAAACGCGTACCGATAAATTAGTCGACAGTATCAGTTTAAGTCTATTCAGTACTGTGTGAGAGCAATAAAAAGCGGTAGAAAAACTTAGGAAAATATTTAAAGTTGAAAACCGAACGCTAATTCTAAAGGTTTGGCCTAAAGTTGGGCCAAATTGGCCAAAAATACTAACGGGTTGGACTGGACTCAAGTTGGACTCAAAGCCCAACATATATAAACTCATTAATGAGCCAAATCAGCTCATTTTACCAACAAAGAAAGGAAGCTACGCTGGTTTGAGAAGAGAAGGGAGAAGAGGGCTTGACATTATTCACCTCCATCTTCCTCAAGCCATAATTTGAGCTACGGTGCTCCAATTGATGAGCCGTTTGTGGCCATGTGAAGCTTTCATCGAATTCTTCAATTCTAGCTAACAAAGTAGGTAAAAACTTAAAATTCATGTTCTAGTTTCTAGCCCTAACAAATTTTGCATTTTTGGGTATTGTTTTGAGTAGATTTTGTGATTTTGGTTGTTTAGGTATGATCTAGTAGCGGGTTATTATTAGATTTTGTCTCAATTCACAGTGGGTAAGGTAAGAAAACTCTATACCCTTGTGATTTGTCATATTTGTGAATCCTAAGTTTTGATTTTAGTAATTTATATGGTTTAACTTGGAAATTCTTGTTGGTTGAAATTGAATTGAGGAATTGGTGCACTTGGAGTTGATCTTTGGTGGCTAAGCGTTGTTGAGCTTGTTTGAGGACTCAATTTGGTGAATTTGTACATATTGGGAATCGGCCAAAGTATGGTTTTGGTTTTCTTTATGTAATATGTAATGTTTCGTGACACTTAGGCTACTGGCCTTTAAGATAAGATTGAATGCTGTGGTTGTATGATTAATTGCAAATAAATATTATGGTTGATGATGATTTTGATAAAGGTTGAAGAAGTTGTATATGGTGGAGTATGAATATTGATTATTATGATGATTGTGATGATTGGATGAATTATGATGTTGATAATGGGAAATTGTTGATGTATTGATGATTGATTATGTTGTTGTTGATAGATGATGAGAAATTTGAGAATTTATGATGATAAGTTGATGAACAATGTTTGTGAGGATTTAGAACGGTGTATATGTGAATTGTTTGATGTTGGACTTGTTAATTATGTTTAAGATGGTTATATTAAGAAGACATTAAGGAAATTAGGAGAATTTGATGGTTTGATAGCTAGATGCTTGAAAAATAGTTGGGAAGTGTTTACTATGAATATTTGAGTTGTGTTGAGTGTGTTTTGTTTGGTTTGCTTTAAGAAGTTTTGGAAAAAAAACTAGAGAATTGTCACTTTTGGTAAAAATCTGTTTTTGGTGAACTTTGGCAGATCATAACTTGAGCCTTGGTTTTTGAAATTGATTGGATTTTTTTTAAATTAAAGATGATTTAAAGAGATTTAAATGGACATAAAGTTTGAGGAAAATAGAATTTTATAGAGGAAGTTATGAGCATTTAAAGTTTAGTGCAGAAATCTGAAATTCTGCAACTTTAAATTTTTCTAAGTCTGATACAACATGCATACGCGGCCCACGCACGCGACGCAGGTAATGGCCTCTGCCCAGCACTCCCACGTACGTGGCGCATGGAAGCGTACGCGGCATGGTCCAATTTTACTTGTATACATACGCAGCACATTGGCCACGCATACGCGGACGCATTTTCTTCAACGTGTGCGTACGCATGACAGGGGTGTGCGTACGCACAACCCCTGCTTTGCTGAAAAATTGTTTTCTTCACTTTTTCAAGGATTTTCTAACTTTTTAAACTTCTTTAATTACCGTTTAAGATTTCTATCTAGTAATTAGGTACTAAGACTATTAGAGGTGAGTTAGTAAATTAAATTGATGAAATTTCATTATAAGTTTAGAAGACCGTGACTAGGTTTGGAAGTTCTGTGGATGGAATAGTTTGAGTGTCTGGGCGGAGCGTTGAGGTGACAATGAATTGGAAAACATGAATGATTATGGTTAATGAGATGAGTATAAGCAGACTTGTGCTACGAGCAGTGATCTCCGAGATTGAGTATTTGATTATCATATGCATTGTTCTTCGTCGTAGGGGCTGTGGCAGTCTCCCGCCTACGTTCGGATGTGAGAGCTGTGATATTCTCCCGCTTACGTGAGATGCATTGAATTGGTAAGTCGCTATGCGCCTCGAATAAGGGCTATGGAAGTCTCCCTCTTGTCAAGGTAGCGGTGCTGGCGTAGGGGCTGAGGCAGTCTCTAAAACTTGCAGGGGGCAGGATAAAGAAAGAGTGGGCAGGGCACTATATCCCTGGTCGTGGTAGAAAGGTGACACCTCGGGGATGTGTCGGGTTGACATTTTGAACCGACAAGTGATATCACGAGCCAATAGGATTGGCATTTATCATGTGCATCTTCTAAGTGTTTTGATTGCTTTGCTTATTTGCATCTCTTGTCTAAATGTATAACATGCTTATTTGCTTCCTGATTTACTTGCTGTATATGTATATTACATGTGATTTACTTGCTTGCATTATCTGTGTTTGTCTGGTACCGAGGAGGTTAGGTAGGCAGTAGCGATGAGATCGCACTTAGGGTAGGTTGGTGAAGGCTGTGAGACAATGGTGTTCTAGTGAAAGTTAGAAATCCCTTACTTTAGATTACCCTATTTATAGTTTAAGTTATTTACTTCTTTAGCTTGAATATATCCGTATTGATGTGAAGTTTTAGTATTGCCTTTGACGTCCTAGAACCTTATATCTTACATATTGGGCACTATTACCATACTGAGAACCTCCAGTTCTCATACTATATGTTGTTATTTTTCAGATGCAGGTCGTAACCCACTTCGGTGAGTTGTGGGATGGTAACAGAGTGGAAGATCTTTTGCTATCTTTCTGTATTTTGGTTATGATGATATAGTTATTCTCTTGTCATTTGTATTTATATAACTTGTTGCCTTAGAGGCTTTATTTCTAAAAATATTGAGAGATAGGTTGTTGCTGTTTGAACTTCAAAACTCTGTTGTATTCAGTTTGACTAGCCAGCCTAAACTCCGTAAGCCTCTTGAATAAAAAAAAATAATAACACAAGATCTAAGTTTAATTATTCTAAGTTGAAGTACAACATAAAAAACTAAAAACAAAATATCATAAACTATGTTATTTATATGAGACGTGCGGATATGCGGATCTGTGGATCGGATCCGTAAATATCACTGCCAAATCTGTAATCCGATCCTACCATAGTGCGGATCAGATAATATCTAAAAAATTTGGATCAGATGCGGATAATTACTACGAATATGCAGATATTATCCAATGCATGTGCAACCCTACATAATAATTAAGTCTTTTTTGACTATTCCCTATATTTTTCTTATGGAATGTATTTATGGAAGTAGCCACATTAGAATATTGTTATTTAATTTGCATAATGAACTACCACTTCGTACTTGAAAAATTTGAGGCCTAACATTTAGTTGGTTTATATTTTTAATAATTAGAATGGTGGGTGTTCAAATCTGTCAAGTATGGAATGAGAGTTTATTTTTATTTGCAGATAAATATTTGTAGAACACCTTGGTATGGATCTTTTATTCTTTCTAATGATAGACGAGAGCCTATCAATACAGCGTTCCATAAGTGTTATCTTCTTTAAGTAACATTAGTTCAAGAATTCTGCATAGGCATCGTGTTAGCACTTCAAGATTAGGGGGTTATGTATTTTTGGTATGTTTGCAATCGATGTGTAAAGAAGGGTGATATGGGGGTGGTAGTTTCCTTTATTGCTTGTTGTCTTTATTGACTTTTTGGGATATTTTAGGTTGGAGGTTTTGAAAGTGGCTTTAGTAGTATATAAAAGGTGGTGGTGAAATTATTTGTTATTTGGATTCCAATTTTGAGCTACAAAGTTGTTTTGTTTCTTTAATTTTTTAAAGAGGTAAATGCTAAGGTGATGAAGGGTTTTTGCTTCTTTAGGTGATGAAAATAATGTGGATAGTATTATTTTATGATGTGTGTCTTTCGTATAGTTTTTTCAGGAGATATTGTCTGACTTGAGTTAGCAATGTCTGTAGAGTTGTTTTGTTTCATGACATAATTAGCTCGATGCAAATTAACTTCAATAAAAGTGATTTATTTGTTGGGTTTTTTTTGGGTTTAGATTTTAATTTTGTCATTTTATGAATATAGAATACAGTTTTTGTTATCACATTAATGTAATTTTCAAAATTTTCACGAACTCAAACTGAGAAAATAATTGCCAATGAGTTATAACTCAAATGACATAGTCTCTCCATACTCAATTAAGAGGTTGCGGGTTCAAGTCTTATATCTTTGATAAAAAAAAAATAAAATATTTGGATTTTAAAATTATAGAAATACAACTTTTGCAGTTTGGATACGAAAATATAATTTTCTACAAAACTATATAAACCGCTGAAGGAGTTCTATAGGTTCTAAATACACATAAATCATTGGAGGGATTCCACGGTTTACGTTCGTGTTGCATTTGGCTAGAAACCATAGTAGGGGTTTCACAGTTTCTGTTGGAATCGAAAATAAGCATAAACCGTGGAAGGGGTCCAATGGTTTATGGTTGAACCGAGCTGCACCATACATATGAAATCTAGAGTGAGTAGTGTGATGGTTGAGAGTCATTTTCACACATTCACAAATGGAAGGGGAGGAGAATTTAAATACAAATTAGAAAGATTAAATACAAAAAGAATACTAAAGAAGAGAATTTAAATTTATGTGGTGAAATTTAGTATTCTTTTCGTTATAATCTTTTAGTATTCTTTTTTAGTACTCTTTTTGTATTTATTAACTTATCACAAAATAAATTTAATTTAATATTTTTATATATTTCATGATTAATGATAACATATTAAAAATAAATACAACTTATTACTTTAATAATAAACATATTATTATTAATGCTAAAAAATTAAAAATACATAAACTACATTATAATAAACTTAAAATTCTTCTTTTGAAATATACGTTACTATTAATGAAATATAGTTTAATTATTTTAAATATTTTTCGTTATCCATTAAATATATAAAAAAAATATTTGTTCTTATGGTTACCTGAAACGGTGATTTAGATCTAGATGTAAGGTCCAGACTCCTTGTGAGACAACGTCTGGCTTGTTCTTGAGCCGAGATACTGTCATTCGAGTTCCTTGTTATACTCTACTACACAGAGTTTTACGCTTAAGCTGTAGAACAGAGGTAGTGTGGTGTTACGGACCTCTAAAATAAAATACATACGTATAATAGCGGAAAAATATAATATACTAGGAGCCTTTAAAAAAAGAGGTAAAGCAAAATCGCAAAATAAAAAGCGCAACGCTCAGGAAACGAAATTACTTGCGTGCTAAGAAACCTAAAGATCATAGATATGAATAAGCGAAAGAGTGGATAGTAGACAAGAATACAGCATAACTAGCTCCTGACTCAACCTGCGAAGTCAAGGCTGGTCGGAGAATATTTACATACATATACAAGTATCCCAAAATACCCAAAATACAGAAATAAAGTCTTAACTCTCCTTCAACCTATAAGAGGGACAAAATAAACAAGTTTCTTGGAGAGAAAGCTAAGCACATATGTACATAAACTGATAATTAAGAGAACCCAGGGACCACTTCGCTTCAGGGATCCAGACGCCTAGCGAGGAGCCTCTTGACCTGCATCTGAAAATAACAACACAGTATAGGATGACAACTGGAGGTTCTCAGCATGGTAAAGGTGCCATGCATATAATATATAAGGTCCTTGGAATGCCTGAGGCGATCCTAGAACAACAGCACTCAGTCATAAAACTTAAACTCTAAACAGAAGTCATAACAAGGGTAGGTATTCTAAGGAATTCTAAACTTATTTACTTAACCCTAACCTTATCACCAACCCGTTCCACCTTTCCTCTGTCCCTCCATCACCAGTGGTTTAGCAGAGACAGACAACCAAACAGTTTCAAGCACAAGTAGAAAACAAGTAGTGCATGTACCAAATATAACAATTAACATATTATATATTCAGTTAAGCAATCCCAAGTAATGCAAAGCAGACAAAACAAACAGAATGCACATGATGCATGCCTGTCCTATGGCTGATGAGGCTCATCTGTCGGTTATCCAGCCAACCCGACAAATCCGAAACCCTTAGACTGTCCCTCGCCGCGCATCTCCATGAGTCTATGCATAGATTTTCTCATTCATTCAAAATTCATACATTCATTCATTCATTTATATATCACTCAATGGGGATATCCATTCCCGTGAATTTATACGTACTCGGTCACCCTTACGACGTAGGGTCAACAGAGTATCGAGTTTCAACCTCGAACACGTGGTGGCAGGCCATGGTTTTGTCACCCAAAAAAACTCGTATCTCATATATCATTAAATTCATAAGCCGCATAATATTCATAACCATTCATATTCATTATATAATCATTCATCATAGCCATGGCATCATGATTTCATTTAACCTTCACATCATTCTCTTATAATTCATCATGTTTACCCCTTTTCTTCATCTCCAAGTTACCTCAATTTCCTAGCTTCAACTAACTACTAAGCTTACTAATAAGATCTAGGGTTAAAAGGATAAAAATAGAGGTTTAGAGGTTCGAAACCATGTTTGAATCATAAAAATATAAGTGCTGGAAAAATAGAGTGTGTGCGGACGCACACAAGTGTGCGTGTACATAATTTGTGGAAAGCAGAGCGTGTGCGTGTGCACACCAGCCAGGAGCTACTTAGTGTGCATGCGCCTCACCTATGCAAGCGCCACTAGCAGTAAGCATACATCGGTGCATGCGCACATTTTCTTTAAAACACCAGGTGCGCGTGCACACACCATAAATTCTGATTCTGATGTATTTTAAAAATTTTCAGTTTTTACACCAGATTTCTGACATCCATAACTTACTCTACAGGATTCGGTTTTCCGCAAAATTCATACTGTTCTCATGCTTATAAAACCCTCTTTGATTTAAAATAAATCTCATCTTCATCCAAAATTTGAGGTTCGAGTTATGGACTGCCAAAGTTCATAAAAATCAAGTTTTTGTTCAAAACCTCAAACTTCCATTTTCTTTAAAATTTAACTTACCATCTTTATATCCATCAACACAACCTATCTATATCAATACCACAACGACCACCATAATAAACCATACCTCAAATCAACAAGCACCAAAATCAACACAATATGGCTTTACCATATATTTTAGTGATTAATTAGTTGGCTAGTTTTTTAAAAAATAAAAACTCACGTATAGTTGTTTTTATGTAAAGTTATAATTTGAGAATCGTTAGAAGATTTGACAAGTTTGACTAAATCATCATTTAACGGTTTTTAACGGTTAATTTTTATTGAAATTTTGATATTAAATCAAATTTAACAAGACAAATATATGGTTAAATTAAATAAAATAAATATTTTAACATAAACCTCAAAAAATTCATTTATAATTTATTATGGAGACAAAGAAAATAAAACAAAGAGGGCATATATATATTTAGTAGAAATAACTACCTCTCTTTCGGTAAACGTCGATTTACCCTTATTTCCAACCCTAAATTCTTACCTCTCTTTCGGTAAACCTTGATCCGCCCCTATTTTCAACCCTAAATTCTAAACCCTCTAAACTATTAAACCTTAAACCCTCCAAACCCTACATTCTAAAATATAACCTTCTAAATCTTAAACCTTAAATTTCACCTAATAAACCCTAAACATTATTCTTAACTTTTAACCACTAAACTTTACACACTCATCAATAAATTCTAAATTCTAAATCTAAGATCCTAAATCAT
>NC_029789.2:107168620-107193382 GCF_000816755.2 Arachis ipaensis
TTGGTTCGTTAACTATATTTTTATACTAATTAATAGATATATAATATTTTTTACCTCAACCAATATTTGGAAAAAATATTAATAATTTTACTTATGTTTATAAAATTAAATTTCAGTTTGGTGATTAATTAGTTGGCTAGTTTTTAAAAAGATAAAAACTCACGTGTAATTGTTTTTATGTAAATTTATAATTTGAGAATCGTTAGAAGATTTGACAAATTTGACTAAATTATCATTTAACAGTTTTTAACTGTTAATTTCACATGAAGACAACTACTTATAAGTCTTCACTTTCAATAAATATATTATCACTACTTATTTATTTTTATTTAAATTTTGATATTAAATCAAATTTAACAAGACAAACATATGTTAAATTTAATAAAATAAATATTTTAACATAAACCTCAAAAAAGTCATTTATAATTTATTATATATATATATATATATATATATAGATAGATAGATAGATAATATTCTTTTACAATTTCAGTAGAGGCAAGTACCCATCTTCCGGTAATCGTCGGTCCTCCTGATAAATCACTATTTTATGATATATTTTGGACTGAATTGAGTGGATTTTATCAATTAATCTCATACTTATTCATGTAAATTGCATATTTTTAAGTTTCCTTCCTAATTTTGTGCTATGATTGAAAACATGTTTCCTAGACCTTAAAATTGTTAATTTTTAATTCTCCTTTATTACCATTCGATGCCGTGATGTGTTTGTTGAGTGTTTTAAGGTTTACAGGGCATAGATGACTTAAAGGATGAGGATGAAGCATGTTAAAGTGGAAGGAGTACAAGAAATTGAAGATTTGAGAAGTGAGGAGCGAGCGCACGCATGGCTGACGCGTACGCGTGACCAGGGGCGTCGTTCAGCAACGCGTACGCGTGACTGACGCGTATGCGTGGACAGGTGCAAGGTTCAGTGACGCGTACACGTAGTCGACGCGTACGCGTGACAGAGTGTCACGTGCTGCACTTAACAGAACTCGCTGGGGGCGATTTCTGGGCTGATTTGGACCTAGATCCAGGCTCGAAAACACAGACTAGAGGCAGGGATGGAGCTGAGACTGGACATACTTCACTTTCCACTTTAGTTTTTGATTAGTTTGGAGTTTTAGAAAGAGAAACACTACTTCTCCTAGGATTTTTAACATTCTTCGTTTTGCATTGAATTGGATCTTGAGAGAGCTGCTACTACCTTCAAGTAGAGTTATTGTCTTTAGAGTTTCTTCTCTATTACTTCTATTTCTTTTGTTTTTCCGTTTAATTCCTTTGAATTCATGTTTAGATCTTGTTACTTTTGAATTTTATTAATACATTGAATCACTTTATGTTTAATTTAAGTACGTATTTGATTCGTGTTAATTATTGTTCGTGTCAATTTTTATTTAATTAATTTTTTAGAATTATCATGTCTTTTATTTACTTCTATTATGTTTTTATGAAAATGGTATTCATGTTAATGGAGTACACATTCCAACTTGGCTTAGGGTTGATTAATTGGGATTCCTTGAGTTGTGATACTCAAGTATTATTTGTAATTGAAAATTGTTTGCTAACTCAACTCTCACCAACTCTAGTCATTCCCCACGAAATGACTAGGACTTGTGAGCTAGAGTTAGTGAAGCCACTTGACTTTCTTTCAATTGTTAGAGGATAACTAAGTAGAAGCAATGAACATTTACTATTCTACTTGGGAAAGACAACAAGGATAGAAACCCCAATTCTCTCCCCTAACCAAGGCCTTTAATTTCAAATACATAACAACTCTTGTTATTTATTCGTTGCTCAAATTTTTGGTTGTTTATTTTCCCATTCTCAAATTCAGAAAATATTCAAAAAATTCCTAAACAATAATTTGCATGCTGTGTCAACTCTTAGGGAAACGACCCGGGATTTTACTTCCGGTTATTTAATTTTAATTGTGACACAAATTAAATTAATAGTAGAATTTTCGTTAGTTAAAACTGTACTTGTAATGCTATTTTTATCAGAAATTCTTAACTGACATTTTCCACCCATCACCCCCTATTTCCAATCCTAAATTTTAAACCTTCTAAACTATTAAACTTTAAACCCTCCAAACTTTACATTTCAACCTATAACCCTCTAAATTCTAAACCCTAAATTTCACGCAATAAATCCTAAACCTTATCCCTAACTTTTAACCACTAAACTCTACACACTCATCAATAAATTCTAAATTCTAAATCTTACACCCTAAATAATAAATCTTAAATCATTCAACTTAAAATAACCATATCTAACATTTTCTATCATGCAACGTTAACTAGTTCCATGCATGTTACCTCTTACCAACTAACAAATAAATTCTAAACTAAAACATTCCATCTCAAATAATGTCTCAATTTATACATAATATACTTTTCGTGTCAACAATTATGAGATATGTCGTCCACTAATTAACTAAAATATAAGCTTTTTTCCTCCATAAATTATTATACATTGCATTAAGCCAAACTAATTGTAATTTAAAAATGTTTATGACAACACAATACGACACCACATATACTAACTTTAAATGATATAATCACTCTCATAACTAAAATTTCTTAAATATTCATAATGTAATGATATAATCACATATGCATTCATCAACCCTAATAAAAATAGTCCATCAAACCTCATGCAACAAAATTTAACATTTTTATATTGAGCCTATTATTATTATTATTATTCAAATATGTTTAATAACAAAAAAATATTAGTTAAAAATAGTTAAAAAATTTTTATTTAGTATTTATTAATTATTGTAATAATTAATAAACACTAAATAAAATAAATTCTGACTATTTTTTTACCTAATATTATCGATTATTATTATTATCATCATTATCATTATTGTTGTTGTTGCTATTATAATAGCTACTATTGTTCTTCCTGTTATGGCCACTTTTTTCAATTTTCTGCTCATTTAATTAGTGTTAGTTCCATCAACATGGTTTTTGTTGACCAGCAACTAATTTTTTCCAACTTTAGTAATTGCTACTAATATTCCTCTTTCCTGATTGATTACCAAAAATTAAATTGACCCTAAACCCGTAACATCTTTCTTTTGATTATAAAAAATAATGAAGTCCATATCCACATTTTAGATAAAAAAGCATTATAGGACCATGCAAAAACGGCCCACAAATCAACATCTTTAACATTAAGATTAATTTAAACTAATCACAATAAGATGGATGACAACATAATGTAGAGCTCTGACTTTGATTCAGTAATTGTCGACGTTAAATATATATTTGATGAAACAATACGTATGAGAGAGAGCGAGAGAGAGAGAGCGGGGTGGGGAAACACCGGGCGGGGTAGGACTAGGCAACCACAACAACTAGGTAAGGATCCAAGGATTTGGAATCGAGAACAGTATCTTCGATTGGAACAGGACTCTTTTACTATCTTTGTGGACAGACTTCCCAGTGATATCTCAAAGCGCGAACTGTTTGCTTTGTTTTCATGGACGGGGAGGATCAATGACATCTACCTCTCAAGGAAGACGAGGAATGGTACTGTTTATTTGTTTGCGTTCATAAGGTATACAACAAAAGGAGGGGCCTTGAAAGCAATTGCGGACATGAATCACATGCACCTAAGAGGAAAAGAGATTTTTGTGGGGGAGGCAAAGTACAGGAGGAATTTGTCAAATCAACAGAAGGCAATAGATGTTGAAGCACCAACGAGGACGGCGGTTGCCGGGATAGCCGACAATGGTAAGGAAGCTAATGGCAGGCTTGGGCGTAATCTGGATGAAAGGAGGCGTGCAAGCGAAGAAGAGGGTGATCAGGGTGGTAGCTCCGATCAAACTAGGGATCAGATGTTAAAAATGAAATCGGTGGACACTGGGATTGAGAGCAGCGGGAATGGTGGGGTGAAGGAAGTGGAAGCCTCAGTGATACCGGATAATCTGGCTTGGCTTCAGAAGAGTATTATAGGGAGTGCAACAACAGTTATTGACTATCGTTTATTGAAGGAAATAGTAAGTACGGAGTGGCCTAACGTGGTTAACGTGTGCGACATGGGGGCGTACAAAGCCATGTTGACCTTTGATAGTGCTAGTGGTTTGGAAAAGGCACTGGGTGCTGGTATGGGCAGCCTACTGCAGTTCTTTGATAGTGTGAGCCACTGGGAGGAGCATGTGCGATGCGATAAGAGGAGAGTGTGGCTTGAGTGCGTTGGACTACCGCTGCAGGTTTGGTCAGCAGACACATTCTATAAGATTGGAAGCCTGTGGGGTGATGTGGTGTTCTGTGATGAGAATACAACTTCTTTGTTGTCGTTTGGCGCTGGACGTGTTCTGGTTGATACGTGCAGGTTTGAAGTCATTCATGAACGGATTCGTGTCCTGATAGGAACAAAGGGTTATGATATCTTCGTTACGGAGAATGGGGGCAATGCAACTCGAGTAGCAGGGAGTGTGAGAAAGGATGGTTCGGCCAGAAAATGTGGATTCTCAGTAGGAGCCGGTCATTCAACTAAGGACAGACTAGGACACGTTGAGGGTTACCGGAGTCACATACAGCGGCTGGAGTGGGATGCAGAGGCGGAATTGATGGCCTTGGTGCCTAGGGAGGACGACCAGCAAAGGGGTAGAATCGTAATTCACTCAGAGGATTTGAATGAGTGGAGTAACAGATCTTTAGTTTCTAAAACGGTAAACAAGGAAATCAATTCCAAAGAGAAAATTGCTGATATTACGGGATCCCTGGCTAGCAGTGAGGAGGTAAATTCGGAAAAAACTATATCATGGGACTATGAAAGACGTTGTATGCGCGAGGAAGCTGTTTTGCATAAGACTAGAAGGGGTTTGGAAGTCATTGGGCCCACTCACCATAAAAATAATGCTGAGGCCCATTCTATCCATTCTAAGGCCAAGGATGTGAGGTTGGGCCAAAACCAAGAAGACCAAAACTATGCTCTTCAAGCTGGACCGGGTCGGAGGTAACTTGGCGGTGTTGGGTCAGACAGAATTACTAGCGGGTTATGTGGGAGGGGAACGGGGCTGTGGTATTGACGGAGAGGCCAAAGTCGGCGCTGACTCTTTTGCCGACGGGAGGGAGCCGAAGGGAGTGACGAAGCTTGTGGCAACTGCTGGTGTGAGAGGAAGGGCGAGCCAGGATGCGGTTGATAACGGAGGGCGATCTCGGTTGGAGCAGTCCGCAGTCAGCGGGGATGTGGACCAGGCGCCGTGGTCGACGACGATTAACGGCGAGAAAGGAAGGGGAAGCCAGGGCACAGGCGTGGAAGGTAGCCATGTATGGTTGACGAAGCCCGCGGTGGAAAAGGGTAGGGAGCAGTCAGCGTGAGCGCAGCTTGTCCATGGTGGGGAGCCGGGGTTCGCTGAGACAGGCAGGTTATCAGTGGAGGCGCTGAAGGGCCGAATGTCACTAGAGGGGTGGCTGAGGTGAGTGTAAGGCAGGAACGAGGAAGGATGGCCTCGGACTGGTTGGGAGAGGAATCTAGTTTGCGTGTTGGTGGTTTTGGCGATGCAGGGGCACGTCTCAATGGGGGCCAATGCGATGAGGGTGGGCCAGAAGGAGATGAGGTTCACGGAATAGTGGCAGAGTCTAAGATAGAGGGAGAAGACGCAGTTGAGGATTCGACTGGCCTAGAGTGTGACAGTTGTGATGCGGGTAGCGACGCAATATCAGAAATGCCAGACAAAAGAGCGAAGGAAATGTCCGAAAATAGGAAGGCATGGGAGCTTGCAATGGAGTCTGGAGCAGTGCAGTATGATGAGGAGGATGATATAATGGTGATATTGCAAGCACAAAATGAAGCGATCGCTCGGAAGAAGAAACAAGCGAAGCAGAAGGAGAAAGCTAGGAGAAGTCGCCCGAAAAATCGAAAAAAGGTGTGTATAAATGTGTTAAAATGAATTTTAGCTCTTGGAATATTAGGGGGTTGGCTGGAGTTGGAAAATTAAGTATGGTGAAAAATTTTAGGAGGAAATTTAATCTGAGTATGCTAGGATTGATAGAGACAAAGAAAGCAGCATTAACTAAGTTTGAAGTAGCCCAACTTTGGGGAAATGATGCAGTTCAGTGGGAGTTTGTCGGCGCGGAAGGGGCGTCAGGAGGTATGCTCTTGATGTGGGATGAAGCAGTATTTAAGCTATATAACTGCTATAAAGGGGATAGATGCTTATGTGTGGATGGTGTGCTGTTGAATAATAACTTTCATTGTGCTTTCTGCCTAGTGTATGGTGCACATGTAAGGGAGGAGAAGTTGTTGGTATGGGAAGAGTTAAGCTTTCTAGCTGGGTTATGTCAAGTGCCGGTTTGTTATCTGGGGGACTTCAACGAGGTTACTCAGGTGGAAGAGAGGAAAGGGGCTGTTTCGTTGACGACGTCTGCAGTAGATTTTAAATCATGGATTCAGGATATGGAGTTAGTTGACCTTGCTCTGACTGATCGAACGTTCACTTGGTTCAGGGGCCAGTCCTGCAGTCGCATCGATAGGGTCCTGGTCAGCCTAGAGTGGTTAGAAGAATTTCCGGATACAAGGTTGCGAGGTGGACCTAGAGGATTATCAGACAATTGTCCGTTGATTGTGGATGTGACACGTATGAGAGGGGGACCAAGACCTTTTCGTAGCCTGGATTCTTGGTTTTCTCATCAAGGATTCCGGAGAATGGTAAAGGAGGAGTGGAGGAACTTGGGGGATGCTCCATTCTTGGATAAGCTGAAGGGGTTGACGATTCCACTTGGCAAGTGGCACAAGGAGAATTTTGGAAACATGGATATGAGGATTAAAAAGTTTGAAGAAGAGATCAAGATAGTCGATGACTTGGTGAGCAATGGAGTGTATGATGAGACTATGGAATCTAGAAGAAAGGCACTTGTAAGCTCATGCAAGAAGTGGTATATTAGAAAGGAACTCCATTGGAAGCAGATGTCCCGGTCCAGGCATGCTAAGGAGATGGACAGGAATACTCGTTACTTTCACAACTTAGCCTCAGCTCGAAGGAGAAACAACCGCATTGACTCTAATGATCAATGGAAGGCTAGTACGAAATCAAGCCAGGATCAAGGTTGCTGTACGAAAATTCTATAAAGACTTGTACCATCAGGAGACATCGCCTAATTTAGGGTTCCGGGACGGGCTGGTAGAGCAGATAAGTGAGGAAGAGGCAACAGAGCTGGAGTTGATGCCATCCGTGGAAGAAATAAAGGAAGCAGTTTGGGACTGTGAGGCAACTAAGGCACCAGGAAGTGACGGGTATAATATGAACTTCATTAAGAAGTGTTGGGATGAGGTCGGTAGGGAGTTCACAGAGGCAGTGATGGGATTCTTTCAGTCTACGGTGCTACCTAAGGATTCAAATGTCACTTGGGTGGCACTAGCGCCGAAGTTTGTTGGTGCCAAAGAAATTAAAGATCTCCGGCCGATTAGTATGGTGGGTTGTGTATACAAGGTCATTTCTAAGGTGTTGGTTCGGAGGATGCGGAAGGTTATGCCGGGTTTAGTTGGGGAGACTCAGAGTGCTTTCGTGAAGGGCAGGAAAATACATGATGGGGCTCTGATTGCCTGTGAAACTGTGCAGTGGCTGAAAGTCAAGAAGAAGAGCTCGACGATAATCAAATTAGACTTTCAAAAAGCTTATGATAGGGTCAAGTGAAATTTTGTGGATATTGTTCTGCACAAGATGGGATTTGGCAGTAGGTGGAGGGCTTGGATAAAGGAATGTGTTTGCTCGGCATCTATGTCGGTTCTAATTAATGGTTCCCCCTCGAAGTCGTTCAAAATGGAAAGGGGGCTAAGACAAGGAGACCCTCTGTCCCCCTTTCTGTTTGTGCTAGTGGTGGATGTTCTCCATAGAATGATTCAGGAGGCTGTGAGGAATGAGCGTATCATTCCGATTTTGATTGGGCGAGACAACATTGAGCTCTCACACTTGCAGTTTGCAGACGACACGATCCTATTCTGTCCTGCTGAGGAGGAGACGATTAGGAACTACCAACGTTTGTTGCGTTGCTTTGAGCTGATGTCTGGTTTGAGCATCAACTTTGAAAAGTCCAGTTTTATTCCGGTGAATTGTGAGAGGCGGTGGACACGGAAGATGTGTCATGTATTGGGTTGCAAGGAAGCTTCCTTACCAGTCAGGTACCTGGGCATCTCTCTGGGAGCAAACCCGAGGCTTGTTCGGACATGGAAACCGGTGATTGATAAGGTGGAAGAAAAGCTGAGCCTGTGGAAAGCAAAGTCCCTCAATAAGGCGGGTAAGCTGGTCCTCATTAAATCGGTCCTTAATAGCCTACCTGTTTACTATCTCAGTTTGTACAAGATGCCCAAAGCAGTGGCGGAGAAGCTGATCTCACTACAAAGACGGTTCTTATGGAGTAAAGAGGACGGGGGGTATGGGATGCCGCTAGTAAAATGGGATATAGTAATGGCTCCAAAAAAGGCAGGAGGGTTGGGAGTTGGTGATACAGTGACTCGAAACACAGCCTTACTGTTCAAGTGGTGGTGGAGATTCTCGAAGGAGGACTGTCCTTTATGGAAGAAAGTTGTTTGCTCCTGTAATAATATGAATCCTTCTGAGATGCTGAGTGGACAGCCAATACCTACAAGAGGGGGTCCTTGGAAGGAGATCTGTCAATTACAAATCAGAGAACCTCAGGTGAGAGAAAGGATGGTCAGCGGCTTGTCCATGGAGGTAGGTAATGGCAGATTAATCCGGTTCTGGGAGGATAACTGGTTAGCTAGTGGTCCATTGAAAGATGTGTTTCCAAGACTTTTCTCGGTTTCAAACCTCAAAGGATCCGTTATAGGGGACTGTGGGTTCTGGGATGGGTTAGAGTGGATTTGGAGTTTTCAATGGAGGAGAGAGTTATTCCAATGGGAGTTGGAGCTAGTAAACCAACTTCAAGAGAGGCTACAAACAGTAAAGTTAACAAATGAAAGAGAGGATAGTGTGGTATGGAAATTTGATAAATCTGGTATTTTTCCACTAACTCCTTTGTGCAGGTGCTGCAATTAGAGACTCTTCCGGAGGACATCACAACCTATAGTTTCACTAGTGCTATCTGGAGAGGGTTCGTACCCCCAAAGATCGAGCTATTTGGTTGGTTTGTGTTAGTGGGCAGGGTGAAAACCAAGGATAGATTGTGTAGATTAGGTGTTATTGCACAACAAGATAATTTGTGTGTGTTATGCGGTAAGTCTGAAGAGACGGCGTTTCATTTGTTTATTGGGTGTGAGCTCACTTGGCAGGTGTGGAGTGCTTGGCTGTTCGCTCTTGGGAGGATTTGGACACTGCCAGGTTCTTTAAAGGATCACTTCCTAAGTTGGACGACTGGTTCAGTGCGGAAGGATGAGAGGAAGCGGTGGTTCATTGGATTTTTTGCTGTTATATGGACAATCTGGCTAGAAAGGAATCGTAGAATCTTCAAAAATCAAGTATCTAGTGTGGCAGAAATTCTAAACAGGTCTTTTGAATTCTCTGATGAATGGCTTGGTGGTGAACCCTTTGGTTGTTGATGGCATTGCCGAAGATGACTAGGGGTTGTCATGTACGCTAAGTAATCTGGTGTTGTTCCTGTTCATATGTTGTTATGGTTTACTCTATTGCTCCACCTTGTGTGTTGAGCTCTTTATTTCAAAAAAAGTAATTGTCGACGTTCCTCCCAGCATCGATGTCACATGTATAGAAGTAGTTTCAGCCACGTACTTTCATCACCTAAATAATCAATATGCATTCATCACCATAGTATTTACCTTCGAAAGAAATATTCTGTTATATGCCATTTATTTATGGTAATTGGATTCCTTAATGGTGAAAATCCAGGAATATGTATAGTTTCTAACCTAGAAGTGTTTGTTATGGCTCTTGATGGAAAACTATTTAATATGAGAAAAATTTGAAAATTAGATCTCTTTTAGTCTGATTTGTACATAAGAAAAAAATGAGAATTAGAATTTTCAAAAGAGTTTAAATTGTTTATTTTTAGTTATTCTAAAATAAGAAAAAGAATTCAACTCGAGTGAATTCTAATTTCTAACGTTCCAAATAAGCGCTTAAACAAAACTAAAATAGGAATTGCATTATATTAGCAATACAATTTCCTTTTTTTGTTCTTTTGTTGTTTTCGCATGATAACTTTGAGTGAGACAAGAGCTTCGTTGGTTAGTAAGAAAGTGACTAATCAATATTTACATTCTTTAAAAAAAATAGCAAAAACTTAGGTATATCAGCTGAAATTCTTGTCGTGATTATTAATTGTTTCTATTTAGATAAATTAACTACTGGCCTGCAAAGAATGTGAGGTCTGTATAAGATTTTTGGTTGCCTACATTTGTGGATATGGGTGAAAACAGGCCAGGCTTTGCTCTTAACAGGTGATGAGCGGATAATTTTTATGCTTTTTGGCATTGTTTTTACATAGTTTTCAGTATGATTTAGTTAGTTTTTAGTATATTTTTATTAGTTTTTAAATAAAATTCACAATTCTGGACTTTACTATGAGTTTATATATTTTTCTGTGATTTCAGGTAATTTCTGGCTGAAATTTAGGGACTTGAGAATTGATTTGAAAATTAGATCTCTTTTAGTCTGATTTGTACATAAGAAAAAAATGAGAATTAGAATTTTCAAAAGAGTTTAAATTGTTTATTTTTAGTTATTCTAAAATAAGAAAAAGAATTCAACTCGAGTGAATTCTAATTTCTAACGTTCCAAACAAGCGCTTAAACAAAACTAAAATAGGAATTGCATTATATTAGCAATACAATTTCCTTTTTTTGTTCTTTTGTTGTTTTCGCATGATAACTTTGAGTGAGACAAGAGCTTCGTTGGTTAGTAAGAAAGTGACTAATCAATATTTACATTCTTTAAAAAAAAAATAGCAAAAACTTAGGTATATCAGCTGAAATTCTTGTCGTGATTATTAATTGTTTCTATTTAGATAAATTAACTACTGGCCTGCAAAGAATGTGAGGTCTGTATAAGATTTTTGGTTTCCTACATTTGTGGATATGGGTGAAAACAGGCCAGGCTTTGCTCTTAACAGGTGATGAGCGGATAATTTTTACGCTTTTTGGCATTGTTTTTACATAGTTTTCAGTATGATTTAGTTAGTTTTTAGTATATTTTTATTAGTTTTTAAATAAAATTCACAATTCTGGACTTTACTATGAGTTTATATATTTTTCTGTGATTTCAGGTAATTTCTGGCTGAAATTTAGGGACTTGAGCAAAAATCAGATTCAGAGGTTGAAGAAGGACTGCAGATGCTGTTGGATTCTGACCTCCCTGCACTCAAAGTGGATTTTCTGGAGCTACCGAACTCCAAATGGCACGCTCTGAATTGCGTTGGAAAGTAGACATCCAAGGCTTTCCAGCAATATATAATAGTCCATACTTTGCCCGAGTTTAGACGACACAAACTGGCCTTCAACGCCAGCTCTCTGCCCTATTCTGGAGTTAAACGCCAGAAACAGGTTACAAACTGGTGTTCAACTCCAAGGGAGACCTCTACACGTGAAAGCTTCAATGCTCAGCCCAAGCACACACCAAGTGGGCCCCGAAAGTGGATTTCTACATCATTTACTCATTTCTGTAAACCCTAGTAACTAGTTTAGTATAAATAAGACTTTTTACTATTGTATTTACATCTTTATCTGATCTTTGATCAGTTTTATGCTATCTTAGACCTTTATGGAGGCTGGCCATTCGGCCATGCCTGGACCTTGTTCATATGTATTTTCAACGGTAGAGTTTCTACACACCATAGATTAAGGTGTGGAGCTCTGCTGTTCCTCATGAATTAATGCAAAGTACTATTGTTTTTCTATTCAATTCAAGCCTATTTCTTATCTAAGATATACACTTGTTCTTCAACCTGGGGAAGGTGATGATCCGTGACACTCATCATCATTCTCACCTATAAACGCATGCCTGACAACCACTTCCGTTCTACTTGCAATAGCTTAAGTGCATATCTCTTAGCCTCCTGGTTCATGACGCATGGTTGCCTCACCTGACAACCGAGCCTTTCATTCCATGAGATCAGAGTCTTCGTGGTATAGGCTAGAATTATTGGCGGCCATTCTTGAGATCCGGAAAGTCTAAACCTTGTCTGTGGTATTCCGAGTAGGATCCGAGAAGGGATGGCTGTGACGAGCTTCAAACTCGCGAGTGCTGGGCTTAGTGACAGACGCAAAAGGATTACTGAATCCTATTCCAATATGATCGAGAATTGACAGATGAATAGTCGTGCGGTGACAGCACATTTTGGACCATTTTCACTGTGAGGATGGGATGTAGCCATTGACGATGGTGATGCCCTACATAACGCTTGCCATGGAAAGGAGTAGGAATGATTGGATGAAGACAACAGAAAAGCAGAGGTTCAGGAGGAACAAAAGCATCTCCATACGCTTATCTGAAATTCTCACCAATGAATTACATAAGTATTTCTATCCTATTTTACGTTTTATTTATCTTTTAATTATTAAAACTCTATAACCATTTGAATCCGCCTGACTGAGATTTACAAGGTGACGATAGCTTGCTTCAAGCCGACAATCTCCGTGGGATCGACCCTTACTCACGTAAGGTTTATTACTTAGACGACCCAGTGCACTTGTTGGTTAGTTGTGCGAAGTTGTGACAAAGTGTGATTCACGTTTGAGAGCACCAAGTTTTTGGCGCCATTGTTGATGATCACAATTTCGTGCACCAAGTTTTTGGCGCCGTTGCTGGGGATTATTCGAGTTTGGACAACTGACGGTTCATCTTGTTGCTCAGATTAGGTAATTTTATTTTAATTTTAAGCTTTTTGTTTTTATTATTTTTAATTTCGAAAATTTTTTTTAAAATATTATTAAATTATTCTATGGCTTCAGAATTTTTAAGAATGAATTCTAGAGTTTCATGAAACATGTTGAAGCCTGGTTGGCTGTAAAACCATGTCTAATTCTTTTGGACCGAGGCTTCCACTCATCAGCACAGAAGCAAGTTGAATGAAGTATCAGCTGTTGTATGTCTGATTTGTATCTGCTAAAGCTTGGCTGGCCATTGGCCATGTCTAGTGTTTTGGACCGGAACTTTCACTGAAAGCTTGGCTGGCTAGTAAGCCATGTCTAATTCCTAGACTGCAGCTTTAGACTAACATTGCAAGATTCCTGGAATTCCTATTAAAAATTTTGAAATCCTTATTTTGCTTTTTCCAAATAATTTTCGAAAAATACCAAAAATTTTAATAAAATCATAAAATAAAAAATAATTTGATGTTTCTTGTTTAAGTCTTGTGTCAGTTTTTAAGTTTGGTGTCAATTGCATATTTATCTCTTTCTTGCATTTTTCGAAAATCCATGCATTGCATTCTTCATGATCTTCAAGTTGTTCTTGGTAAGTCTTCTTATTTGATCTTCATATTTTCTTGTTTTGTGTCTTTTCTTGTTTTTCATATGCATTTTCAATTGTTAGTGTCTAAAGTTTGAAAATTTCTAAGTTTGGTGTCTTGCATGTTTTTCTTTTCTTAAAAAGTTTCAAAAATAAGTTCTTGGTGTTCATCTTGACATTCATAGTGTTCTTGCATGCATCATTTGTTTTGATCCAAAACTTTCATGCATTGAGTCTTTTTCATGTTTCTCTCTTCCTTCATTAAAAATTCAAAAAAAAAATATATCTTTCCCTTATTTCACTCATAATTTTCGAAAATTTGATTTGATTTAGTCAAAAGTTTTTAAAATTTAGTATTTTCTTATGAGTCAAGTCAAAATTTCAATTTAAAAACCTTATCTTTTTCAAATCTTTTTCAAAAATCAAATCTTTTTCATTTTTCTTTCATAATTCTCGAAAATTTCAAATTGATTTTCAAAAATCTTTTTCTTATTTTGTTTCATAATTTCAAAATCTTTACTAACAATTAATGTGATTGATTCAAAAATTGTAAGTTTGTTACTTGCCTATTAAGAAAGGTTCAATCTTTAAATTTTAAATTCATATCTTTTTGTTTCTTGTTAGTCAAGTAATCAACTTTAATTTTCAAAATCAAATCTTTTTAAATTTCTTTTTCAAATCTTTTTCAAAATAAGTTTTAATCACATATTTTTCAAAATCAATTTCAAAATCTTTTCTAACTTCTTTTTTAACTTCTTATCTTTTCAAAATTTGATTTTCAAATCTTTTTCAATTAACCACTTAACTTTTTGTTTGATTCTTATCTTTTTCAAAACTACCTAACTAACTCTCTCTCTCTAATTTTCGAAAATCACCATCCTCTTTTTCAAAATTCCTTTTAAATTAACTAATTGTTTTAAATTTTAATTTAATTCAATTTCATTTTCCTTTTTTTAATTTTCAAATTTTAACTTTAATTTTTAAATTAAAAACAAAAATATTTTTCTTTTCTTTTCAATTATTTTTGAATTCTTCCCTCTCTCATCTTCTTCTAATTATTTATTCATTTACTAACACTTCTCTTCCACCCAAGAATTCGAACTCACTCTTCCCCTCTGTGTTTGGATTCTTATCTTTTCCTTCCTTTATTTTTCTCTTCTTATACTTACATAAGGAATCTCTATACTGTGACATAGAGGATTCCATATTTTCTTTTGTGTTCTCTTCTTTTTCATATGAGCAGGAGCAAGGATAAGAACATTCTTGTTGAAGCTGATTCGGAACCTGAAAGGACTCTGAAGAGGAAGCTAAGAGAAGCTAAAACACAATACTCTAAAGAGGACTTTACAGAAATTTTCGAAAAAGAATGAGACATGGCCAAAAATAATAACAATGCAAGAAAGATGCTTGGTGACTTTACTGCACCAAATTCCAACTTACATGGAAGAAGCATCTTAATCCCCACCATTGGAGCAAACAATTTTGAGCTTAAACCTCAATTAGTTTCTCTGATGCAACAGAACTGCAAGTTTCATGGACTTCCATCTGAAGATCTTTTTCAGTTCTTAACTGAATTCTTGCAGATCTGTGATACTGTTAAGACCAATAGGGTTGACTTCGAGGTCTACAGGCTTATGCTTTTCCCGTTTACTGTAAGAGACAGAGCTAGAATATGGCTGGACTCTCAACCTAAGGATAGTCTGAACTCTTGGGATAAGTTGGTCATGGCTTTCTTAGCCAAGTTCTTTCCTCCTCAAAAGCTTAGCAAGCTTAGAGTGGATGTTCAAACCTTCAGACAAAAAGAAGGTGAATCCCTCTATGAAGCTTGGAAGAGATACAAGCAACTGACCAAAAAGTGTCCTTCTGACATGCTTTCAGAATGGACCATCCTGGATATATTCTATGATGGTCTGTCTGAATTATCTAAGATGTAATTGGACCATTCTGCAGGTGGATCCATTCACCTAAAGAAAACGTCTGCAGAAGCTCAGGAACTCATTGACATGGTTGCAAATAACCAGTTCATGTACACTTCTGAAAGGAATCCTGTGAGTAATGGGACGCCTCAGAGGAAGGGAGTTCTTGAAATTGATACTCTGAATGCCATATTGGCTCAGAATAAAATATTGACTCAGCAAGTCAATATGATCTCTCAGAGTCTGAATGGATTGAAGGAATCATCCAACATTACTATAGAGACATCTTCTGAAAAAGAAGCTTATGATTCTGAGAACCCTGCAATAGCAGAGGTGAATTACATGGGTGAACCCTATGGAAACACCTATAATCCCTCATGGAGAAATCATCCAAATTTCTTATGGAAGGATCAACAAAAGCCTCAACAAGGCTTTAATAATGGTGGAAGAAACAGGTTTAGCAGTAGCAAGCCTTTTTCATCATCCACTCAGCAATAGATAGTGAATTCTGAGCAGAATCCATCTAGCTTAGCAAATATAGTCTCTGATCTATCTAAGGCCACTTTAAGTTTCATGAATGAAACAAGGTCCTCCATTAGAAATTTGGAGGCACAAGTGGGCCAACTGAGTAAAAGGGTCACTGAAACTCCTCCTAGTACTCTCCCAAGCAATACAGAAGAAAATCCAAAGAGAGAGTGCAAGGCCATTGATTTGACCATCATGGCCGAACCTACAAGGGAGGAGGAGGACGTGAATCCTAGTGAGGAAGACCTCCTGAGATGCTCAGTGACCAATAAGGAGTTTCCCTTTGAGGAACCAAAGGAATCTGAGACTCATCTAGAGACCATAAAGATTCCATTGAACCTCCTTCTGCCCTTTATGAGCTCTGATGAGTATTCTTCTTCTGAAGAGAATGAAGACGTCACTAAAGAGCAAGTTGCTAAGTACCTTGGTGCAATCATGAAGCTGAAAGCCAAATTATTTGGTAATGAGACTTGGGAAGATGAACCTCCCTTGCTCACCAATGAACTGAATGCATTGGATAGGCAGAAATTACCTCAAAAGAAATAGGATCCTGGTAAATTCTTAATACCCTGTAACATAGGCACCATGACCTTTGAGAAGGCTCTGTGTGACCTGGGGTCAGGAATAAACTTAATGCCACTCTCTGTAATGGAGAAACTTGGGATCTTTGAGGTGCAAGCTGCCAAAGTCTCATTAGAGATGGCAGACAACTCAAGAAAACAGGTTTATGGACAAGTAGAAGACGTGTTAGTAAAGGTTGAAGGCCTTTACATCCCTGCTGATTTCATAATCCTAGACACTGGGAAGGATGAGGATGATTCCATCATCCTTGGAAGACCCTTCCTAGCCATAGCAAGAGCTGTGATTGATGTGGACAGAGGAGAGTTGGTCCTTCAACTGAATGAGGACAACCTTGTGTTTAAGACTCAAGGATCTCTTTCTGTAACCATGGAGAGGATGCATGAAAAGCTTCTCTCACTTCAGAGTCAACCAAAGCCCCCACAGTCAAACTCTAAGTTTGGTGTTGGGAGGCCACAACCAAACTCCAAGTTTGGTGTTGAACCCCCACATTCAAACTCTAAATTTGGAGTTGGGAGGTCCCAACCTTGCTCTGATTATCTGTGAGGCTCCATGAGAGCTCACTATCAAGCTATTGACATTAAAAAAGCGCTTGTTGGGAGACAACCCAATGTTATTTAATTATATTTAATTTTATTTTTATTGTTATTTTCGTGTTCATTAGGTTGATGATCATGTGGAGTCACAAAAACTACTGAAAAAAAAATAGAATGGAAAACAGCATTAAAAACAACACACCCTGGAGGAGGAGCATTCTGGCGTTTAAACGCCAGAAACAAGCATCTTTCTGGCGTTAAACGCCAGAAACAAGCATCTACCTGGCATTAAACGCTAGAAACAGGCTACTTTTGGGCGTTTAATGCCAAAAATAGGCAGCAGTCTGGCGTTAAACACCAGGATTGCACAGCAAGGGCGTTTTACACGCCTAATTAGAGCAGGGATGTTAAGTCCTTGACCCATTAGGATCTGTGGACCCCACAGGATCCCCACCTACCTTCTTCTCTCCTTTTCACACATTTTCATAACTCTCTTTCCCAAATACCCTTCACCAATCACCTCAATCACTCTTCCCCATCACCTCTTCACCATTCACATCCAACAATCTTCCCTATAAACCCCACCTACCTCCAAAATTCAAACTCTTTTCCCTCCCAAACCCAACTCTAATGGCCAAACCCTAAACCTCCCCGCACCCCTATATAATCCCTCATTCCTTCTTCATTTTCACACAACACAACCCATTCTTCTTATCCTTGGCCGAATACACACCTCTCTCCCTCTCCTCCATTCTTTTTCTTCTTCTTCTCCTTCTTTCTTTCTTCTTTTGCTCGGGGACGAGCAAATATTTTAAGTTTGGTGTGAAAAAAGCATTTTTTTTTGTTTTTCCATAACCATCAATGGCACCTAAGGCCAGAGAATCCTCAAGAAAGAGGAAAGGGAAGGCAATTGCTTCCACCTCTGAGTCATGGGAGATGGAGAGATTCATCTCAAAGGTCCATCAAGACCACTTCTATGAAGTTGTGACCAAGAAGAAAGTGATCCCTGAGGTTCCTTTGAAGCTAAAAAAGAATGAGTATCCGGAGATCCGACTTGAGATCCAAAGAAGAGGTTGGAAAGTTCTCACCAACCCTATTCAATAAGTCGGGATCTTAATGGTTCAAGAGTTCTATGCAAATGCATGGATCACTAGGAACCATGATCAAAGTGTGAACCCGAATCCAAAGCATTGGCTCACCATGGTTCGGGGGAAATACTTAGATTTCAGTCTGAAAAATGTAAGGCTGGCGTTCAACTTGCCAATGATGGAAGAAAACGCACGCCTCTACACTAGAAGGGTCAACTTTAATCAAAGGTTGGACCAAGTCCTCATGGACATATGTGTAGAAGGAGCTCAATGGAAGGTTGACTCAAGAGGCAAGCCGGTTCAATTAAGAAGAATGGACCTTAAGCCTGTAGCTAGAGGATGGTTGGAGTTCATTCAGTGCTCAATCATTCCTACTAGCAACCGGTCTGAAGTTACTATAGACCGGGCCATCATGATCCATAGTATCATGATTGGGGAGGAAGTAGAGGTTCATGAGATTATACCTCAAGAACTCTACAAGGTGGCTGACAAGTCATCCACTTTGGCAAGGTTAGCCTTTCCTCACCATGAAATCCCTGAGATGCCTCAGGGGATGCACTTTCCTCCATAGAATTATTGGGAGCAAATCAACACCTCCCTAGGAGAATTAAGTTCCAACATGGGACAACTAAGGATGGAGCACCAAGAGCACTCCATCATCCTCCATGAGATTAGAGAAGATCAAAGAGCTATGAGGGCGGAGCAACAAAGACAAGGAAGAGACATAGAGGAGCTCAAGAGCACCATTGGTTCTTCAAGAAGAGGAAGACGCCACCCTCACTAAGGTGGACCCGTCCTTAATCTCCTTGTTCTTATTTTCCTGTTTTTTGTTTACTATGCTTTATGTTTATGTTTGTGTCTTATTACATGATCATTAGTATTTAAGTGTCTATGCCTTAAAGTTATGAATGTCCTATGAATCCATCACCTCTCTTAAATGAAAACTGTTTTAATTACAAAAGAACAAGAAGTACATGGTTTCGAATTCATCCTTGAAACTAGTTTAATTATTTTGATGTGGTGACAATACTTTTTGTTCTCTGAATAAATGCTTGAATAGTGCATATGTCTTTTGATATTGTGGTTTATGAATGTTAAATATGTTGGCTCTTGAAAGAATGATGAAAAAGGAGAAATATTGTTTATAATCTGAAAAATCATAAAATTGATTCTTGAAGCAAGAAAAAGCAGTGAATACAAAAGCTTGTGAAAAAAAAAAGAAAAATGGCAAAAAAAAGAGAAAGAAAAAGAAAAAGCAAGCAGAAAAAGCCAAAAGCTCTTTAAACCAAAAGGCAAGAGCAAAAAGCCAATAGCCCTTAAAACCAAAAGGCAAGGGTAATAAAAAGGATCCAAGGCTTTGAGCATCAGTGGATAGGAGGGCCTAAAGGAATAAAATCCTGGCCTAAGCGGCTAAACCAAGCTGTCCCTAACCATGTGTTTTTGGCGTGAAGGTGTCAAGTGAAAACTTGAGACTGAGCGGTTAAAGTCGAGGTCCAAAGCAAAAAGAAGAGTGTGGGATAAAGTGAGATGCCAAAACTATTCAAGAGGCAAAAAGCTACTAGTCCCGCTCATCTAATTGGAGCTAAGTTTCATTGATATTTTGGAATTTATAGTATATTCTCTTCTTTTTATCCTATTTGATTTCCAGTTGCTTGGGGACAAGCAACAATTTAAGTTTGGTGTTGTGATGAGCGGATAATTTATACGCTTTTTGGCATTGTTTTTACATAGTTTTCAGTATGATTTAGTTAGTTTTTAGTATATTTTTATTAGTTTTTAAATAAAATTCACAATTCTGGACTTTACTATGAGTTTGTGTATTTTTCTGTGATTTCAGGTAATTTCTGGCTGAAATTTAGGGACTTGAGCAAAAATCAGATTCAGAGGTTGAAGAAGGACTGCAGATGCTGTTGGATTCTGACCTCCCTACACTCAAAGTGGATTTTCTGGAGCTATAGAACTCCAAATAGTGCGCTCTGAATTGTGTTGGAAAGTAGACATCCAGGGCTTTCCAGCAATGTATAATAGTCCATACTTTGCCCGAGTTTAGATGACTCAAACGGGCGTTCAACGCCAACTCTCTGCCCTATTCTGGAGTTAAACGCCAGAAACAGGTTGCAAAGCAGAGTTAAACGCCAGAAACAGGTTACAAACTAGCGTTCAACTTCAAGGAAGACCTCTACACGTGAAAGCTTCAATGCTCAGCCCAAACACACACCAAGTAAGTGGATTTCTGCATCATTTACTCATTTTTGTAAACCCTAGTAACTAGTTTAGTATAAATCGGACTTTTTACTATTGTATTTACATCTTCATCTGATTTTTGATCAGTTTTATGCTATCTTAGACCTTTATGGAGGCTGGCCATTTGGCCATGCCTGGACCTTGTTCTTATGTATTTTCAACGGTAGAGTTTCTACATACCATAGATTAAGGTGTGGAGCTCTGCTGTTCCTCATGAATTAATGCAAAGTACTATTATTTTTCTATTCAATTCAAGCCTATTTCTTATCTAAGATATACACTTGTTCTTCAACCTGAGGAAGGTGATGATCTATGACACTCATCATCATTCTCACCTATGAACGCGTGCCTGACAACCACTTCCGTTCTACTTGCAATAGCTTAAGTGCATATCTCTTAGCCTCCTGGTTCATGACGCATGGTTGCCTCACCTAACAACCGAGCCTTCTATTCCATGAGATCAGAGTCTTTGTGGTATATGCTAGAATTATTGGCGGCCATTCTTGAGATCCGGAAAGTCTAAACCTTGTCTGTGGTATTCCGAGGTGGATCCGGGAAGGGATGGCTGTGACGAGCTTCAAACTCACGAGTGCTAGGCATAATGACAGACGCAAAAGGATTAATAAATCCTATTCCAGTATAATCGAGAACCGACAGATGAATAGCCGTGTGGTGACAGCGCATTTTGGACCATTTTTACTGTGAGGATGGGATGTAGCCATTGACGACGGTGATGCCCTACATAACGCTTGCCATGGAAAGGAGTAGGAATGATTGGATGAAGACAGCAGGAAAGCAGGGTTCAGGAGGAACAAAAGCATCTCCATATGCTTATCTGAAATTCTCACCAATGAATTACATAAGTATTTCTATCCTATTTTACGTTTTATTTATCTTTTAATTATTAAAACTCTATAACCATTTGAATCCGCCTGACTGAGATTTACATGGTGACCATAGCTTGCTTCAAGCCGACAATCTCCGTGGGACTGACCTTTACTCACGTAAGGTTTATTACTTGGACGATCCAGTGCACTTGCTGGTTAGTTGTGCGAAGTTGTGACAAAGTGTGATTCACGTTTGAGAGCACCAATCTTTGGCGCCATTATTGATGATCACAATTTCGTGCACCAACAGGTCTGACCTATCATGAAGTTAATTGGTCTGAGCTTGGTGTAAGAACCATATTTTAGAATAAAATAATAATTTAATTGCTCAGGATAAGTTCGAAAATATAGAAATATTATTTTGAAAATATAAAGGTGAAACTTGGATTCAGTAAATTTTTTCGAGCGGGAAAAAGTATTTTGCTGTTGACATATGCGTAAAAACACGTATCAGTAAATTAGCCGGCAGTACCAGTTTAAGTCTGTACGGTACTGCGTGAGATCAATAAAAACTGTAGAAAAACTTAGAAAAATATTTAAAGTTGAAAATCGGACGTTAATTCTAAAGATTTGGCCCAAAGTTTTAAACGGGCCAAAAATATTAACGGGTTGAACCGGACCCAATGCCCAACATATATAAACCCATTAATGAGCCAAATCAACTCATTTCATTGACAAAGAAAGGAAGCCACGCTGGTTTGAGAAGAGAAGGGAGAAGAGGGTTTGGCACTATTCACCTCCATCTTCCTCAAGCCATAACTTGAGCTACAGTGCTCCAATTGACGAGACGTTTGTGGTCACATGAAGCTCTCGTCGAGCTCTTCAATTCTAGCTAAACAGAGTAGGTAAGAACTTGAAATCCATACTCCAATTTCCAGTCCTAACAAATTTCACATTTCTGAGTATTGTTTTGAGTAGATTTTGTGATTTTGGTTGTTTAGGTATGATCTAGTAGCGAGTTATTATTGGATTTTATCGTAATTCACAGTGGGTAAGGTAAAAAAATTCTATACCCTTGTGATTTGTCATATTTGTGAATCCTAGGTTTTTATTTTAGTAATTTATATAGTTTAACTTGGAAATTTTTGTTGGTTGGAATTGAATTGAGGAATTGGTGCATATGGAGTTGATCTTTGGTGGCTAAGCATTGTTGAGCTTGTTTGAGGACTCAACTTGGTGAATTTGTACATATTTAGAATCGACCAAGGTATAGTTTCGGTTTTCTTTATATAATATGTAATGTTTTGTGACACTTAGGTTAATGGCCTTTAAGATAGGATCGAATGATGTGGTTGTATGATTAATTACATATAAATACTATGGTTGATGATGATTTTGATAAAGGTTGAAGGAGTTGTATAAGGTGGAGTATGAATATTGATGATTATGATGATTGTGATAATTGGATGAACTATGATGTTGATAATGGGTAATTATTGATGTGTTGGTGATTGACTATGTTGTTGTTGATAGATGATGAGGAATTTGAGAATTTATGATGATAAGTTGATGAACAATGTTTGTGAGGATTTAGAATAGTGTATATGTGAATTGTTTGATGTTGGACTTGTTGATTATGTTTAAGATGGTTATATTGAGAAGACATTAAGGAAATTAGGAGAATCTGATAGTTTGATAGCTAGATGCTTGAGAAACGGTTGGAAAGTGTTTACTATGAATATTTAGTTGTGTTGAATGTGTTTTGTTTGGTTTGGTTTTAGAAGTTTTGGAAAAAAAAAACTAGAGAATCGTCACTTTTGGTCAAAACCTATTTTTAGTGAACTTTGACAGATCATAACATGAGTCTTGATTTTTGAAATTGATTGGATTTTATTTTAAATTAAAGATGATTTAAAGAGCTTTAAAGTGACATAAAGTTTGAGGAAATTAGAATTTTACAAAGGAAGTTATGAGCATTTGAAGTTCAATACAAAAATCTAAAATTCTGCAGCTTTAAATTTTTCTAAGTCTGATACAGCATGCATACGCGGCACACGCACGCGACGCGGGTAATGGCCTCTGCCCAACACTCCCGCGTACGTGGTGCATGGATGCGAACGTGGCATGGTCCAATTTTACTTGGGTGCGTACGCAGCACATTGGCCACGCGCATGCGGATGAGTTTTCTTCAACGTGTGCGTACGCATGACAGGGGTGTGCGTATGCACAACCACTGTTTTGCTGAAAAAATATTTTCTTCACTTTTTTAAGGATTCTCTAGCTTTCTAAACTTCTTTAATTACTGTTTAAGATTTTTATCTAGTAATTAGGTCCTATGACTATTAGAGGTGAGTTACTAAATTAAATTGATGAAATTCTGTTATAACTTTAGAAGACTGTGACTAGGCTTGGGATGAAATACTTTGAGTGTCTGGACGGAGTGTTGAGGTGACAATGAATTGGGAAACATGAATGATTATGGTTAATGATATGAATATTAGCAAACTTGTGCTACGAGCAGTGATCTCCGAGATTGAGTATGTGATTGTGATATGCATTATTCTCCATCGTAGGGGTTGTGCCAATCTCCTGCCTATATTCGGATGTTAGGATTGTGAAATTCTCCCGCTTACGTGACATGCATTGAATTGGTAAGTCACTATGCGCGTCAAACAAGAGCTGTGGCATGTCCCGCTTGTCGAGGTAGTGGTGCTAGCGTAGGGGCCGAGGCAGACTCCCACCTACATTGAGATGTGAGGACTGAGGCAGTCTCTCACTCGCATAACCTTCTCTGCTGCCAGAGTTACCTCAGGCACTATAACCCGAAAGAGTCTGCCGGGAACTATAACTCGCGGGGCACAAGAAAGAGTGGGCAGGGAACTATATCCCTGGACGTGGTAGAAAGGCGACATCCCGGGGATGTTTCGGGTTGACATTTTGAACCAACAAGTGATATCATGAGCTAATAGGATAGTCATTTATCATGTGCATCTTTTAAGTGTTTTGATTGCTTTGCTTATTTGTATCTCTTGCCTAAATGTATAACATGCTTACTTGCTTCCTGATTTACTTGCTGTATATTCATATTACATGTGATTTACTTGCTTGCATTATTTGTGTTTGTCTGGTGGTGAGGAGTTTAGGTAGGCAGTGGCGATGGGATCGCACGGAGGGTAGGTTGGTGAAGGCTGTGGGACAGCGGTGCTTTAGTGATAGTTAGAAATTCCTTAATTTAGATTACCTTATTCATAGTTTAAGTTATTTACTTCTTTAGGCTTCAATATATTTGTATTGATGTGAAGTTTTAGGATTGCCTTTGGCGTCATGGAACCTTATATCTTACATATTGGACACCGTTACCATACCGATAACCTCCCGTTCTCATACCATATGTTGTTGTTTTTCAGATGTAGGTCGTAACCCACTTTGGTGAATTGCGCGACGGTGACAGCGCGGAAGATCTTTTGCTATCTTTTTGTATTTTTGTTATTATGATGTAGTTACTCTCTCGTCATTTGTATTTATATAACTTTGTTGCCTTAGAGGCTTTATTTCTAAAAACCTTGAGAGATAGGTTGTTGCTGTTTGAACTTCAAAACTTTGTTGTATTCAGTTTGACTAGCCAGCCTAAATTCCACAGGCTGTGACTAGTCCTCTTTTTGTATC
>NC_029789.2:107193455-107231453 GCF_000816755.2 Arachis ipaensis
AACACGTTTTGTTATCGTGTGTGAACGCTTCGCGTTTTGTAATTCCGCTTTTTGCGACTTTGAGCTTTTATTCCTTCATCGGACTTCTAGTATTACTACTTCTTTCTATATATATAGTATGATATGAGCTTTAGGATGGTCATGGCACTATGTTATCTTTTGCTTTACGGCTAGAGGTAAGATTTAGGGTAATAAGGTGTTACACCTGGCCTGCAGCCTGCTATAGGCTTTTTTCAAAGTATTAAGCCTGGCCTGTTATTCAGCCTGGTCTGACCTAAAATCTGTTAAAAGGCCTGCTATTTTTTTTTTACAAAATAAAAATATTATTTAAAAAATTATTTTTTAATAAAAATATTTATATGTAATATGTCATATATTTAATATTTATAAAAAAATTTAAACTTTTAAAGTATTTAAAATATACAAAAGTATTTATAATAAAATATAATAAATTTAAAATATCTCTTGAATAACAAAAAAAAACACAAGATCTAAGTTTAATTATTCTAAGTTGAAGTAAAACATAAAAAACTAAAAATAAGATATCATAAACTATGCTATTTATATGAGGCGTGCGGATATGCGGATCTGTGGATTCGATCCACAGATATCACTGCCAAATCTGCAATCCGATCTTACCATAGTGTGGATCAGATCTGATCCAATCTGATGGCTCTACGGATCGGATAATATCCACAAAATCGGATCAGATGCGGATAATTACCATGGATATGCGGATATTATCCAATTCATGTGCAACTCTACATAATAATTTTGATACTAAAAGTCTTTTTTAATAATTAAGTCTTTCTAACGGCTTTTAGAGTAATTTTTTCAAACTTTATTGGTGAACAGTATTGTATAGGTGAAAAACAAAATATGTACTATACAAGAAATAGAATAATACCATCAATTTAACATGCAAAATTCAAAAATTATCATATAAAAACTATAGGCCAAAACTTCGAAACTATCTACTATACTTAATTGTAATTACGTGTGATCACAGTGAGACAATATTCTACTATAATTGTAGTAACTAATGAGTACTAGAAAGTTTATATCTAAAATCTAGTGTATATCCTCGCAATACTTTGATTTTGCATCTTACACTCTCTACAATATTAAACTCTATACAACATTAAACTCATTAAATACAACACACCATCGTAGGAATGGAGGGAGTTAAACTTTTATTTTGAGTCTCTTGAGTCTACAAGAAAGGTTTATCTCTAAGTTGGCGATCGTTGCAATTGCAAATGGGCTTACACAATTTTAAAAAAGAGCTCTGATACTAATTTGTAAAAAATAACAAACAAAGAATATTAGAGAAATAGGGAAGTAAAGTAGCCCAATTTTTCCAAATAAATTTATGAATTCACTTTGCCACTCTCAGCCTCTCAACTCCCCTATATCCCGCAATATTTAAATGAAAGCATCTATGTAAACTAGCATATAATTTCGTTATTTGCACTCTCTTATAAGTTAGTTAAACTTCAAAGGCCCACTCAATCTTTTTAATTTTTGATTTTGCTTTATTTTCAAACTATTCATGAATTTTCTATGTAAGAAATGAAATAATGATTATAGACTTTAGAAGCAAAGTACAAACGCGGCAAAAACTTAGAAATGAAACCAAATTAAAATGCACATTGTTGGATGCAAAGTATGAGTGTGCTCAACAAGTCACAATGTTTCAAAAGTTGTCTTTCTAACTCTACTGCAACTAGTATTGAAAAGATTACCATATATACTAAAAGTTATGTACAAGGATAAAAGGAGATTGCACTTTTTACACCTTTTAAGGGAGTAAATTATAATTTTTTACCATCAAAGATTTTGATACTAACAAAAATAATTACAAAAAACTAAAATAATGTTATAAATATGAAAGATGAGTTTGGTTTGATAAAAATACACAATTGTTAAATATTTGTTGACTCTTGATAAGTGGATTTCTTATACACTTTTTCATTGCATTTTCATATTGTTTTTAGTAAGATTTTATTAATTTTAGTAAGTTTTAGTATGTTTTAGTGCAAAATTCATCTTTTGGATGCTACTTTGAGTTTTTGTGATTTTTCTATGATTTTAGGTGATTTTTAGGTAAAATTAGCAAGATTGGCAAAGTCTTGCTCAAAGCTGAAGAAAGGATAGCAGATGCTGTTAAGTCCTGACCTCCGTGCATTCCAACAAGCATTTCATGAGCTATAGAGGTCCCATTGATGCGTTCTCAATGGTGTTGGGAAGCTAACTTCCAGAACTTTTCATCAATATATAATAGTTTATACTTCTCTTCTAGATCACTACCCCTAATTGGCATTGAATGTCCACATCTGGAGTTCAACGCCCAAGACGGACCAAAGCCCAACGTTGAACGCCCAAGACTGGCGTTCAACGCCACCAAGGGACTAAGGGAGCATGCACTCACCCCCTAACTGGTGTTCTACGCCCATCCTCCAAGTTGAATGCCAGGCTTGGACGAAGCATAAGACCAAAGTGGGCCCAAAGTAGATTTTAGCACTCCTTAGCTTATGCAGTCTTATCTTTGTACTTTTTAATTTTAAATTAACTTCTTTTAGGGATAGCATCTCCTATATATAGAGGAGATCACCTAGGTTTATGCGTCGAACTTGTATGATACTTTTACTTTCAGACCTTCGTGTTCTCTGTAAATTATGAGCAATTAAACCTCCTAGGTTAAGGTTAGGAGCTCTGCTGATTTCTATGGATTAATTATATTACTGTTTCTATTTTAATATATGTTTGATTTTCTTCTATGATGTATTGTCGTTCTTCATTCAAATGAGAATGGGTATGTCCCTTTCATTACATGAGTTTTGTACAAGTCCTGACCCGGATAGTATTGAGCTAAAGCTTGAGAATGCATCACTTGAACCAATAACTCATCTGGGCTAATCAAGGATAAGTGACATATAATCTGGTTAGTTATGGGCGATGATGTTCTTGTGGCGCTAAGGCTAGAATTATAGAGCATCATTCTCCGATCCAGAAGACCTGACCTTGTCTGTGGCGTTTTGAGTAGAATCAATAAAAGGAGAGTGAATTGCGTGGTCTTCATCTTCGGCCATGTTGAATGACCATTGACAACGGCATTTGCTATGGTTTAGAGGAGATTAACTTGATGAGGGGATATGAGTTAATCATTTATAGCTTTGCCATCGAATGAATCATTCATTGTTGAAGTAGTCAGTAAGATGTATTAATCCATAAAGATAAAGCATCTCCGAAGCCTTAACTATTTTATCATTATTGTTTCTATATCAATTCTTTACTGTTTTCTTTATTTTCTTGTTTATGCGTGGTACGGAATTTATAGCCCACAAACTAACTGGCAAGTGTACTGGGTCGTACCAAGTAATAGCTCAGGTGAGTGAGGGTCGATCCCACGAGGATTGATGGATCAAGCAACAATAATTGAGTGATTGGCTTAGTCAGACAAGCAGAAAATAGTGTTTGAAAGTCCAAAAAGCATTAAATAGTAAATTCAGAGTTTGAAGACAAGCAAGTGAATAAGTTGGGAATAAAATATGGATAAAGCAGTTAAGGTTTCAGAGTTATCTATTTTTCGGATTGACTTTTCTTACTAACTATTTTAATCATGCAAGATTTAATTCATGGCAAACTATATGTGACTAGACCCTAATTTCTTAGACCTTTCTAGTCTCCTTTAACTCTCATCAACTACCAATTCCTTGGTCAATTAAATCCAATTAGAGGGTGAAGTTTAATTCTAATTATTATGCCACAAAAATCCTAATTATCCAAATATAAGAGGATTATATGTCACGTATCCCGTTAAGTCCAGATAATTAGAGTTTAGGAGAAATTATTTTCAAGCTGTTGTTCAAGTAAAGAGCTTTTCCAAGTTATACAAGAACTCAATTAGAAAGAGGGCCATACTTCCGTTCCACCCAATTTCATAAAATAAAGAACGAAAACAATTCTTGAATTATAAATCAGTACATGAATTAAAATAAAAAAGCAATAGAATCAATCCATACAAATAGACAGAGCTCTTAACCTTAACAGTAGAGGTTTAGTTGCTCATGGTTCAGAGAGAAAATAAGGATTCTGGTAAACTATAAATTGGAATGGAATCATCCTCAGAAAAGAAGTTTCTTTTCTCTTTTATATCTAATCCTAATTTAATTTAAAATCTAATTTCTAAAAATAAAATAATATCTTTTTCTATTTTTAAAAATAAAGATAAAGTTTAAATCAGAACTAATTAAATAATCAGCAAGTCTTCAATTGATGGATGGGGACCACTTGCTTCGTAGGATCCATGCCTAGCTTGGGAAATAATGGGAAGTGTTCCCCTGAGTCCTCCATTCTGCAGCCTCTAATATGTGTTTTCTAGGCCGAAAACTGGGTAAAAAATAGCCCAGAAATCACCGCCAGCATTTTCTACATTTTCTGTACGTGGCGCATGTCTCGCGTATGCGTCAGGTACGCACACGCGTCGCCGTGCAAATCTTCAAATCACGCGCACACGTCAGGTGCGCGTACGCGTCGCTCCTCGTGGTCATCTCCTTTAATTCTTGTGCTGCAGAAACTCCATCAAATCCAGCCGAATGCTACCTAAAATAAACAGAATTGCACAAGACTCAAAGTAGCATCCATAGTGGCTAAAAGATAATTAATTATTTATTAAACTTAACAAATTAAATGCAAATTCACTAGAAAAAGATAGAAAAGATGCTCACGCATCACAACACCAAACTTGAATTGTTGCTTGTCCTCAAGCAAACAAAACTTATATAGGCTTAGAATGTGAATTTGCATGAGAATGAGAGTTCGATTAAGCTCATGTCTCTTCTTATAGTGGGGTTTACAACTGCAATCTTGAATAGTTTTGGCATCTCACTCTCCTTTGAATCAGAAGGATGTCACTGTCATTCGGAATTAGAATCCGGATAATATTATGAATTTTCTAATTATTTCTTTTTTTCTTTGTTTTTTTTTTATAAAAATTATTAGAAATTAAATTATTTATTCACTTGAATTCTGATCTTTTGTAACTCAATTTAACCCTTGAACACAGCAATTATTTTCTTTGATTCTCTTTTCTTTGGTGCTTTGCACCTTGAACCTAGCCGTGACTTTAAATGTTTTGTCTCAAGCTTCACTTGACACAGAAACACCACAAGCACTTAACTGGGGAACTCTCTTTAAGTTCTGATTTTCCTTTCAGTTACTCTCAGACAGTGGTGCTCAAAGCCTTTGGCATACTCTGCTAATTGCAATTGATCTCGACTCTAAATATTTTGTCTCAAGGATTACTTGACACAAGAACACCACAAGCATGTGACTAGGGAAACAACTCTTTGAGCTTTTAATCATGTCTGACCTCCCTAGTCATTGATGCTCAGAGCCTTGGACCTTGCTTTTATATCCATTTTTTTCAAAGCTGTTTCTTTTGCTTCAAGAATTAAACTTTTACTTATTGCAGAGACTTCATAATAGTTCTCTAAATTCCTGTTCCTTGTACATCAACATTCTTTGATTCAAATTTAAATATGCAATGCTTATGTCACGCATTCAGAGTCACAGAAAATACCACCACATTTGAATAAATGAGACTATTCTAGAAATTAAACTCAATTTCTCATGCACTACATCTTTTCTCCTTTCTTTTTGATTTCAAGCTTAGTGGGCAATACATGAGACATCTTTCAGAATTAAAGCAATTAACAGAAAACTAAACTAGAACCTAGGAGTCTAACTAATAAAGGATCATGCAATAAACAAAGCAAATTAGCAGAAAACCGGAACATAACATAGCAAGAGTGGGAAGGGATATAGAATGAAAGGAACT
This sequence comes from Arachis ipaensis, assembly GCF_000816755.2. NCBI lineage: Eukaryota > Viridiplantae > Streptophyta > Magnoliopsida > Fabales > Fabaceae > Arachis > Arachis ipaensis. The sequence goes on from NC_029789.2 coordinate 107,199,298, forward strand.
CAACCACCTCAGTTATCCTAGTGGTCGTTTTATTCTTCAGGTTGTGTTCTTTCATGAAGATGATTCGCCTCCCTTTTGTACCATAAAATTAGACAGCAAAGCTATAAACGAAGCGTCAATACCAAACTTAAAGGTTTTCTTGTCCTCAAGCAAAGAAGAACTGAAAACAAAAACAAAGAGTATGAGGAAAGAAGAATAAAAGGATAAAAGAACAAGAGAGAATTAGGATTTGGGAGGGAGAGAGAATGAAAATTAAAACTGGAGGGCGCACTAGTGGAGGTATGTGGCGCAGGCGACGCGTACGCGTACAGCACGCGTACTCGTGGGTCACCCGATTTTGATAGTGACCCGATTTTGTGCGAATCGCATGAAGGCGACCGCGCGCATACACAACTCTCTGTTCGAGTGGCCTGGGAACCAAATTTTTCATATGACGCGTGCGCGTGCACGTGCACACGTGGGTTGCCATTTAGTGAAAATGACGCGCACGCGTCAGGGACGCATACGCGTGAAGGAGATTGTGCTCCCAGCACAGTTCCAGCCCACTCCAACGTAACTCTCTGGCCAAACACCCATTTACGCCGATTTCCTCATCCACGCGTGCGCGTGCTTGACGCGTACGCGTGATCACGTTTGTGTGCAATGCATAATTCTTGCGCCACTCCCGCGTAACTCTCTGTTCAATCCTTCTTATTCTCGCACTCAGATATGACGCGTACGCGTCAGCAACGCTTGTGCGTCGTGTGCTCTTTTGTTTTTTTTTGAATTATCCGGTTCCTATTCTAAAATAGCTGCATGATCAGAAAAACAGTAAAAACTCAATAAAAATAAAAAAGTAAGAAAACTACTACCACGAAAAATAACTAAGGATACGAAATTATCGGGTTGCCTCCCAACAAGCGCTTCTTTAACGTCACTAGCTTGACGGTCAGTTTTGCTAGTTCAGTAGATGAGCGGACCTCTGGCGATCAATCTCGCCTCCAAGATAGTGCTTCAACATCTGGCCATTCACTGTAAATTTCCTGTCAGAATTCTCTTTCTGTATTTCCACATGACCATGTGGTGAAGCTCTGGTAACCACAAATGGTCCTAACCACCGGGATTTTAGCTTTTCGAAAAAGAGTTTGAGCCTTGAATTATACAAAAGAACTCTCTGTCCTGGCTCAAAGACTCTGATGGCAATCTTCTTGTCATGCAATAACTTGGTTCTCTCCTTATAGAGCTTGTCATTTTGATAGGCTGAATATCTGAATTCATCAAGCTCATTTAACTGAAGCATTCGCTTAATTCCTGCAGCTTCTGAATCAAGATTCAGATACCTGATTGCCTAGTAAGCTTTATGCTCCAACTCAACTGGCAAGTGACAGGCTTTGCCATAAACCAGCTGATAAGGGGACATGCCAATAGGAGTCTTGTAAGCTATCTAGTATGCCCAGAGAGCTTCATCAAGCTTCCTAGACCAGTCCTTTCTTGAAACCCTAACGGTCTTCTCTAGAATCCTCTTGAGTTCCCTGTTGGAAACTTCAACCTGTCCACTTGTCTGAGGGTGATAAGGGGTTGCCACTTTATGACGAACTCCATATCTCTGTAGAAGAGAGTCCAGCTATCTGTTACAGAAGTGGCTTCCACCATCCTTAATGAGTGTCCTTGGGACACCTAACCGGCTAAAGATATATCTCTGAAGAAAGCTCATTACCACCTTGGCATCATTGGTGGGTAGGGCCACAGCTTCCATCCACTTGGACATATAATCAATTGCTACTAAAATATAGTTGTTTGAATGTGAGGGTGGGAAAGGTCCCATGAAATCAATACCCCACACATCAGACAACTCAACCTCAAGAATCCCCTGCTGTGGCATTTCATGGTTGGCAGGGAGATTCGTGGCTTTTTCACATCTGTCACAGTGGTTCACAAATGCTCTTGAGTCTCTGAAGAGAGTCGGCCAGTAAAACCTGCTCTGAAGGACCTTTGTAGCTGTCCTTTCACCACCAAAGTGGCCTCCATAATCAGAACCATGACAGTGCCAAAGAATCTGCTGTGTTTCTTCATCCGGGACACATCTTCGGATGATACCATCTGAGCACCTTTTAAAAAGGTATGGTTCCTCCCAAATGTAGTACTTTGCATCAGTCAATAGCTTCTTTACTTGTTGTCTACTGTACTCCTTTGGAATAAAATTTATGGCTTTGTAATTCGCAATATCTGCAAACCATGGAGCCTACTGAATGAGGAACAATTGCTCATCTGGAAACGTCTCAGTCACAGCCGTGGGTGGTTGTACTCCTGCTTCAGGCTCAATTCTGGAGAGATGGTCAGCTACTTGATTTTCTAACCCTTTCCTGTCTTTTATCTCAATATCAAACTCCTGAAGGAGCAACACCCAACTGATTAATCTTGGTTTAGAATCCTGTTTGGTTAGAAGGTACTTCAAAGCAACATGATCAGTATAAACAATAACTTTAGAACCAATTAAATAGGACATAAACTTATCAACATCATACACAATAGCTAATAATTCTTTTTCTGTAGTTGTGTAATTCTTTTGGGCATCATTTAACACACGGCTAGCATAGTAAATGACATGTATAAGCTTGCCATGCCTCTATCCTAAAACAGCTCCTATAGTAAAATCACTAGCATCACACATCAACTCAAATGGTAAATCCCAGTCAGGGGGAGCTATAATAGGAGTAGAGGTAAGGTTTGCTTTCAGAGTTTCAAAAGCATGCAGACAATCAGAATAAAAAATAAAAGGAACATCAACAAACAACAGGTTGCTCAATGGTTTAGCAATTTTAGAAAAGTCCTTCATAAATCTCCTATAAAATCCTGCATGACCCAAGAAACTTCTGAGTTCTGACTGCCTTAACATTAGCTGGTGGTGGTAACTTTTCAATTACCTCCACCTTTTCTCTGTCAACCTCAATCCCCTTACTTGAAATCCGGTGTCCAAGAACAATACATTCTGTAACCATAAAATGGCATTTTTCCCAATTTAAAACAAGGTTTGATTCTTGACACCATTTCAAGACAAGAGATAAGTGCTTAAGGTAGGATTCAAAAGAATTACCAAAAATAGAAAAATCATCCATAAATACCTCAATGAACTTTTCAACCATATCAGAAAAAATTGAAAGCATACACCTCTGAAAAGTTGCTGGAGCATTACAAAGTCCAAATGGTATTCTCCTGTAAGCAAATACTCCAAAGGAGCATGTGAATGCTGTCTTCTCTTAATCTTGAGGGTCCACTACAATTTGATTATATCCAAAATATCCATCTAGAAAACAATAAAAAGTATGACCAGCTAACCTCTCAAGCATCTGATCCATGAAAGGTAGGGGGAAATGATCCTTCCTTGTAGCAGTGTTGAGCCTCATGTAGTCTATGCACATTCTCCATCCTGTGACTATTCTTGTAGGAATAAGCTCATTCTTTTCATTCTTGATCACTGTCATCCCTCCTTTCTTGGGAACTACCTGCACAGGACTTACCCAAGGACTGTCAGAAATAGGGTAAATAATACCTGCTTCCCATAATTTCATTCCCTCTTTTTGGACCACCTCTTTCATAGTTGGATTGAGTCTCCTTTGTAGTTGCACAACTGGTTTAGCATCATCTTCAAGGAGGATCTTGTGCATACACTTGGTTGGACTAATCCCTTTCAAGTCACTAATAGTCCACCCAAGAGCTGTTTTATGGCTCTTGAGCACTGAAATAAGTGCCTCTTCCTCTTCAGACTTCAGGGAAGAGCTAATTATCACTAGATAGGAATAATTTTTACCCAAGAACACATATTTCAGAGAAGGAGGTAAATGTTTGAGCTCAAGCTTGGGGGCTTCCTCCTCTGCTTTAGGCGTGTGAACCACAGCCTTCTGGGGTGGTGAATCATCAACTTCAACTAACTCATACTCAGAAATAGGATCCAGAATGTCATCAAGTACCTCAGCTTTCGGTACCTCTTGAACAAGTGGTTCAATAACATCTATTTTCATACACCCTTCAGAATCATTAGGGTTCTTGAGAGCCTCAAAAACATTAAGGACCACCTGTTCTTCATTGACCCTCAGGGTTAATTCACCCTTTTGCACATCAATCAGAGCTCTACCTGTAGCTAAAAAGGGTCTACCAAGAATAATAGAGGATTTTACCTCCTCTTCCATGTCTAATATAACAAAATCAACAAGAAAAATAAATGGTCCTACTTTAACAAGTAAATCCTCAACAACACCCACAGGTAATTTAATAGAAAGATCAGCAAGTTGAAGACAAATACGAGTGGGTTTTACCTCCTCAATTTGAAGCTTTTTCATCACTGAAAGTGGCATTAGATTGATGCTAGCTCCAAGATCACATAAAGCTCTCTAAACGGTGACATCTCCAATGGTGCAAGGAATGACAAAGCTACCTGGGTCTGGCATCTTCTCAGGAAGGTTGTGTTGAATAATGGCACTACATTCTTTGGTTAACACCACTGTTTCTTGTTCCTTCCAATTCCTCTTGTGGGTCAACAATTCTTTCATAAATTTAGCATAGAGAGGCATTTGCTCAAGAGCCTCTGCAAAAGGAATGTTGATCTGTAGCTTTTTGAAGACATCCAAAAATTTAGAAAACTGCTTTTCTTTGGAAGCCTTCTCAAGCCTCTGAGGATATGACATTTTTGGCTTGTATTCAGGAGCCTTTGGCAAGGTGGGATAAGTGTCAAGAGAATCAGGGAACGGGTTAGCTGCACACTTAGGAGGGGCGTGTTCTACCTCTCCCTTCTTCTCCTCTGGAGCTTCTTTCTCAACTAGCTCTTCATTGGCCTTTGTCTCAGAGCCAGCTATTTTACCACTTCTCAATTGAATAACCTTGCAGTCTTGTCTTGGGTTCACCACTGTATCACCTGGAAATATACTTGCAGACCTCTCAGGTATTTGCTTGCTCAGTTGGCCCATTTGCACCTCCAAGTTTCTAATGGAGACCCTGGTTTCTTGCATAAAACTCCTCATCATCTCCCAATTAGATTTTTCTTGGATTTAGAGTTTCCCTGCTGAGGTGGTTGTTGTTGCTGAGACTGAAATTGGCGGTTATTGTAATTGTTCTGTTGGAAGCCGCCTTGAGAATTATTGTTAAAATTTTGAGGTCTCTGAGGTTGGTCCCTCCACCCAAAATTTGGGTGATTTCTCCATCTCTGATTGTATGTCTTAGAATATGGATCATTATTGGGATTTCTAGGACCACTCCCCATGTAATTGACTTGTTCAGAAGAGGATTGAGCATAATCATAATTATCATTTTGTACAAAATTACCTGTCATGTCATAAGAGACCTCTTGAGGTGGATTTTGGGTGTTGATAGCTGAGACTTATATGCCATCCATCTGTTGAGTAAGTAGATTTATTTGCTGAGACATAAGCTTGTTCTGAGCAAGAACATCATTAAGAGCTTCTACTTTCATAACATCCTTCTTCTGAGGAGCCTCAGAGTTCACAGGATTCCTGTTAGATGAGTATAAGTATTGGTTGCTAGCAACCAATTCAATAAGCTCAATAGTCTCCTCCGGTGTCTTCTTCTTGTGCAGTGAACCACCTGCAGAATTATCTAAGCACATCTTGGATATTTCACCCAAACCTTCATAGAAGATATCTAATTGGGTCCATTTGGAGAACATGTCCGGAGGACATTGCCTAGTCAGTAGCTTGTATCTCTCCCAAGCTTTATAAAGAGTTTCACCATCCCTCTGCCTGAAGGTCTGAACTTCCACCCTAAGCTTAGTCAGCTTCTTTGGTGGGAAAAATTTAGTAAGAAACTTAGTAACAACCTTGTCCCAAGTGTCCAAACTCTCCTTGGGTTAGGAATCTAGCCATAGCTTTGCTCCGTCTCTCAGAGCAAATGGGAAGAGCATGAGTTTGTACACCTCTGGGTTTACTCCATTTGTCTTCATAGTATCACAAATATGCAGAAAATTAGAGATAAATTGATTTGGGTCTTCATGGGAAAGACCGTGATACTGACAGTTTTGTTGCATCAGGGTGACCAATTGTGGCTTCAACTCAAAGTTGCTCGCAGCTATCGGAGGCACCACAATGTTTTTTCCACAAAGATCTGCAGTAGGAGCAGAATAAGAGCCAAGCACTCTCCTTTGTTGATCATTCACATTCGGATTTGCCACATTGGCATTAGCAGCATCATTAGGATCCATAGTGGAGTCTACAGTTTTGTAAAGTCTTGCTTGTTGCAAACGCCACCTGAAAGTTCTTTCAGGTTCAGGATCAAAGTCTAAGAAATGTTCTCTGTCTCTGTTTCTGCGCATAAACAAACAGAAAACAAGAAAAGATGGAAATCTCTATGTCAGAGTGCAGAGAATTTCCTGTGAGGCACTTGTGTAAAATAATAAAATAAAAAATACTAAATAAAATAAATAAATAAATTATGGTTAGAATTAAGACAAAAAAATTTGAAATTAACAAGAAAAATAAACAGAAAAAATTAAAATAAAAATAAACAGGGGACACCAAACTTAATTTCAGAAATTAAGAAAAATTATTATTAGTAATTTCGAAAATAATGAGGTAGAAATTAAATAAAAATTAAAATTGAAATGCCTAATCTAAGCAATCAAGCAACTAATAGTTGTTAATCACTAACAATTCCCGGCAACAGCGCCAAAAACTTGGTGCGAAATTTATAGCCCACAAACTAACTGGCAAGTGTACCGGGTCGTACCAAGTAATACCTCAGGTGAGTGAGGGTCGATCCCACGAGGATTGATGGATCAAGCAACAATAATTGAGTGATTGGCTTAGTCAGACAAGCAGAAAATAGTGTTTGAAAGTCCAAAAAGCATTAAATAGTAAATTCAGAGTTTGAAGACAGGCAAGTGAATAAGTTGGGAATAAAATATGGAGAAAGCAGTTAAGGTTTCAGAGTTATCTATTTTTCGGATTGACTTTTCTTACTAACTATTTTAATCATGCAAGATTTAATTCATGGCAAACTATATGTGACTAGACCCTAATTCCTTAGATCTTTCTAGTCTTCTCTAACTCTCATCAACTGCCAATTCCTTGGTCAATTAATTCCAATTAGATGGTGAAGTTTAATTCTTGTTATTATGCCACAAAAATCCTAATTATCCAAATATAAGAGGATTATATGTCACGTATCCCGTTAAGTCCAGATAATTAGAATTTAGTAGAAATTATTTTCAAGCTGTTGTTCAAGTAAAGAGCTTTTCCAAGTTATACAAGAACTCAATTAGAAAGAGGGCCATACTTCCGTTCCACCCAATTTCATAAAATAAAGAATGAAAACAATTCTTGAATTATAAATCAGTACATGAATTAAAATCGAAAAGCAATAGAATTAATTCATACAAATAGACAGAGCTCCTAACCTTAACAATCGAGGTTTAGTTGCTCATGGTTCAGAGAGAAAATAAGGATTCTGGTAAACTGTAAATTGGAATGGAATCATCCCCTGAAAAGAAGTTTCTTTTCTCTTTTATATCTAATCTTAATTTAATTTAAAATCTAATTTCTAAAACTAAAATAATATTTTTTTCTATTTTTAAAAATAAAGATAAAGTTTAAATCAGAACTAATTAAATAATCAGCAAGTCTTCAATTGATGGATGGGGACCACTTGCTTCATAGGATCCATGCCTAGCTTGGGAAATAACGGGAAGTGTTCCCCTGAGTTCTCCATTCTGCAACCTCTAATCTGTGTTTCCTGGGCCGAAAACTGGGTCAAAAATAGCCCAGAAATAGCCCCCAGCATTTTTTGCATTTTCTGCAAGTGGCGCATGTCACGCGTACGCGTCGGTCACGCGTACGCGTCGATGGTCTTCTTCGCGTGTCACGCGTACGCGTCAGGTACGTGCACGTGTCGCCGTGAAAATCGTCAAATCACACGCACGCATCAGGTGCGCGTATGCGTTGCTCTTCGCTGGTCATCTCATTCAATTCTTGTGCTACAGAAACTCCATTAAATCCAGCCGAATGCTACCTAAAATAAACAGAATTGTACAAGACTCAAAGTAGCATCCAAAATGGCTAAAAGATAATTAATTCTTTATTAAACTCAACAAATTAAATGTAAATTCACTAGGAAAAGATAGGAAAGATGCTCATGCATCAATGCGCACTCTACAACTATCTTTCAATTTGCCTGACTATGATCTGCAAGATAACCACAACTTGCTCAATCCAACAATCCCGTGGGATTGACCCTCACTCACCTGAGGTATTACTTAGACGACCTAGTGCACTTGATGATGAAGTCGTGCGAGTTCAATTTTGTGCACCAACTCTATTAAAAATTACGTTAAATTCTTTAATTACCCATGCTATCATCATCAACTTTTGAAACCTTCCACCCAACTACATTAACAATAATCAAAATCACCATTTGCTCTTTTTTCAAATCCTAAAATTACATAGCTCTTTTCAATGACTATTTTAACCGCCTCTAACACCACAATAATAGCCACCCCTTCACCACTACCAACATCACTAACTCAAAATACTTTCTTCTTCTTCTTCAGAGTCACTTGCCATCACCGTTCCACCCAATCCTCTCTGTTGCTCCTTGTTGTTGTTGTTGGTGCTACTTTTTCTCTTCCTCTCTTGTTCGTGCCTCTATCCAATGAATATCTTTTTATTTCTCAATAAATACTTTCAATTCCACGTATGAATCAATATCTTTCTCAATAGAGTTTGTAGAAGACTGAATTTGAAAATTAGAAAATCCTATCACATTCAATCCTTTTTCACTTGTTAGAGATTTTAAAGCTCCTAATTATTTTTTTTTAGTTTGCAATGTGACCACATCAGAAGAATAGGTAATCTTAGTGAGAAAAACCATGGCCTATTAACTCTGGTATATGAATCTCTTATCTTCTTTATGTCACTATTGTCATAGTTAGATATGCTCCTAACACTAAAAGAATTTCTGCTCGGGTGCTCATCTCAAAAGCGAGGGAGTAGTTTTGGATTTCCAAATTTATCATCAGAAGCATTAGAAGACTTAATCTCACTATCTACTTTATTATCATCAAAGCAAATTAAGAGAATCCATTTCAGGAGGGAAGGAGAGGCAGCAAAGGAATAAAAGGATGATAGCTTCATTTTGCTTCTGCTCATTCGGTCGTCAGGCAATCGTAATCCCCTTTGTCATCCCTCTTTCCTCTTCCCCTTCTCCTTCTTTTCAAATTTTCTTCAGTTTCTCACTATCTCTTCTTTGTTGGCTGTCTCTCATATACCCTTATCTCTTTTTCTCTCTTCTTTGCTACAGCAGCGACGGTGGTTTTTAGCCTCGCCAATGTTGTCCCTTCTCCGTCTTCTTCTTTCCTTCTTCCTCCATTTTCATTCTTCTCTATTTTCTCCCTCTTTTTTCTTTCTTTTTCTTCTTTCATTTCGTTATTGTGCGTGTGTGTTTTGGAATTTCAGGATTAGGGTTAGGTTAAAATGGATAAGAATAGTATAAGGGAGATTAGCTCTGTGTTAATGGGAATGATTTCTGAGTTTTGAATTTTCGGTTGTTGTTAGGAAAAGTTAGGACTTCAACAAGTTGAAGATGAATGGTTAATTTTGAAATAATGTGTTTTTTAATGGAATAAAAAAAAGTTAATGATTGAATTTCTTTTTTTGTTAATCATAATCTTTTATGGATATAAAGTTAATTTAATTTTTTTTTGTGGTTAGTTATATCAGCATTTAAATATTTAATAGATAAAAATAGTGATTTACCCCCTTTTACAGAATAAGCTCAAAACAAAGAAAGAGTTTTAAATATCTATTTGACAAGCATAACTTCTAAATTCAAGACAAAAGAATTATGGAAGAACAAAAAACTCTACATCATTTCCTTTAAATGTTCTTCATTATATTCATTATTTCTTCATTGTAAAAATCTCTCTTTACCTAAGAAGAGTATTTGAAAATTATTTGTAATTTAGATCCATAAATTAGATTTATCTTGCATCATATTTAAACACAAATTTGAGATGGTTCCATTACTTGTTATATTCTGGAACTAAGACCTCATAAGTAGTAAAGTATTTCAAACACACTACTTACATTTTTGTAATTGATCAATTAGTGATAAAGTTTAACCTAAGAAGGCTTGAGACTACTATTTCTAACTGGATTCCACTAGGGAGACAATAGATTATTTGTACAATGTGTACAATGGGTTATTGAGTTACAAAATGAACATTCCCATACTATCTAGAATAACCATCCGAGTACTAGCGATAATAAACATCTTCCCAAAATGTTAAACTAATTTTGGAGTTCACCAAGGATCGAACTCTTAACCTTTCGGATCTAGCGCTCTAATTCTATGTCATGATACCACTCATCCGAAAAACTTCAACTGATGGGAAAAGGTAACATTAATAATTATATCTCTAATACTCCCTAAACCTCCATTGTACACATTGTATAAATATTCCATTGGCTCCTCATACTTTCCCTTTCTAAAATTCTTATATCACTTTAGTTGACGTGAGTCATCGTTGAATCTAAAACACTGTTGAGAATATATAAGGTTTTTATATCCAAGTGTTGTATTTAAGTCAAGTTTATCATGAGAAAGGGTTAAGGCAATAATATCTAACAATTTTAAGATTAGAGGCGATCTGAGTCATCTTATTAGCTGAGAAAGCTTGAGAAATCAATATCTTCTACACTTATTAAAAAGTAGAATTCTCAACATGGTTGAGGTTAGACGTAAGAATTTCACATCGAACTAGTATATAACAATTGTATTTTTTTGTCTCTCCTTATCTCTCTTTATTTATTATTTCATTTATGTTTGTATATCTCAAAAGTTATTTTTAAACTCGTTCTAAAGTGTCTACACATCTTATATATAAGCTTCTTTTTTACTTATTCTAACATTTATTTACGAACTAACATATATCCTTTACTATTCACAAGTTAAATAACTTGATAAATTTAAAAAAGTATAATTTTAGAAAGAGAACATCAAAACTAGATTCAACACTTTTTCTCTTGCACATCTAACCATTTCACTTGTTAAATGATGAAGCTAAGAATGACAAGAATGAAGTTCAATAATTGCCACACTTGGTCTCTTAATGAATTAATGAGGATTTAACCCCACACTCTTGTGAAGAAGAATATTTTGTGGTTATTAGTTAGAGTAGAGAAAGAAGTAGGCACTCCTAATAAGAGTGAGTGGTATAAGAATAAAAAATTTAGAAAGCTAAGAGGCCTAATTTTGGCAATTTCTCTTAGCATAACCTCAACAGGGGACAACCATCCTTGATAAAAGCACTTAAAATTTTGTTACCTTTTAGAATAAAATCTTGTACAAATTTACTTCTTTTTGTGGTATTGTGTATTTTGTTGAGTTTATGAATCAGATCCTATTCAAATAAATCCCTTCTTTTGAGGGCATTTTGGTTCATGTTCGGTATCTCTCAAATTTCTCTAACACTAATCACACTACTAGTAGGTAAGAGAGAAAATAATGTTAGGTAGACAAAAAATACAGCCAGAACTTGTTTTATTTAGCATTTATTAATTGTCGCAACAATTAATAAATACTAAATAAAGTAAATTATGACTGTGTTTGGCTAATTTTCTTTGGTTACCAAATATTTCCGAGGTAAGAAATAACAATTAAATCGATCTTGTTTTCACGCAATAATTAAATAGCTCTTTTAATTTATAAATTGATCAAGTTAGTTCCGTAATTTTCAACCATGAATTAAATTGATTTTTCTATTAGTAACTGTTCAGCTGATGACATTAACGGAAAGCTCATGTCAAACATTAATTTCAGATTCATGCTATTAGTCAAATTGACATATCTTTTATTTTTCCAAGATAAATGGGCCAAGCTACATCCTAGAGCTTTTCTTTTTATGATATAACGTTGAGAAAAATCTAAATTCTACATTTTTATTTTTGAATTTTATCCTATGTTGTGGAATTCAATCCCAAAGAAATTTATCTTGGAATTTATGCAACCAAAACAGAATAATCACAAGTGAGAAGATGAAAGTATGTTAAACTATATTGAAAGTCAAATGATGGCTGGTGGAGTATCTAATATTCTTCTCGAGCATAAACTTGAAAAACATAGAAAATTGGAGACAAACCATACAACATCATTGATTATCAGCACAAACCAATCTGAATTAAGAAATTGAATAAACAAGAAAACCTCTTATCCAAAAAGTTATTTTGTTGTGCGTTTTTAGCTAGGCAGCGTTTCTTTCTAATTTTGTAGTAAAATTTTTACTGATTATTTTGTTGGCTAATGTAACTCGATTTTGATGTCGTATAGAAAAGATGGCTGGAAATTTGGTGGCTATGAAAATTCTTTGTTCGGCTAAGATTAGAGTATTTGAGTGAGAACCAAATAGTATTTTGATACAACAAATAATATTTTAGAATAATTTTAAGGATTCAATTAGTTTCAAATTAAACCCAAAAACCCTAATTTTATACACAAATCCTAATTTTATTAACACACACATTTCTCCCTTTTCCTAAGTGAAACCCTTGCTACCCAACCCCCACACAACTCAGCACAACACCCTCACTCACACTTCCTAACCCTAGCCACCCCATAACCCACGGTCAGGAAAAGAAAGAAGAAAAGAAAGAAAGGGAAGAAAGGGGAGGGAGCCGCGGGAAAGGGAGAAGGGGGAAGAGAGGGAGACGGCGCCGGTGGGCATCACTGTCACCGTCACCACCGCTGCGCTGCCAAGAGGGAGATCTGAGAGAGAGAGAGAGAGAGAGAGAGAGAGAGAGAGAGAGAGAGAGAGAGAGAGCAGGGAGAAGAAAGAGAGAGAAGCATGGAGTTGAGGGAGCAGAGAAGCCGTGCCGCCGCTGCACCACGCCTTTGTCACCACCGCTGCGCCGCGCTGCATGCCATCGCCGCCACTATTCTGTCACGAGAGAAAGACGCGCAAGGAAGGAAACAGAACCACGAGGGAGCTTAGCCACGCGGGGAAAAGAGACGCGCGAAGGGGAGAGAGAAGGATCCGAGGCGGAGCTGAGGTGCAACCACTGCGCCCAGTCACTATGCGCGTCGCCGGCGTCGCCTTCGTCGGAACCGCCGCCGTCGCTTCCAGCTTCCATTTCCGTCGAGGCTGGTTATGGATGAGAAGGGACAAAGTTGCCTCTGCTGCCGGAGAATGCTCTACCGATAAGGGTTTCGAGTTTGATTTTTGTTTCTTTTGAGATTTCGGAAGCTTTATTGTCGCTGCATGTTGGTTTTAGTCATCGTCGCCAGAGTCGGGTCGCCGCTGCCGCTTGAGGTGGCTGCCGAGGCTGCCGCCAAACTGGTTTAGAGGCTGCCATTGCTTTGTTTTCGTATTACAGTAAGTATTTTACATTTCGAAAATCCCCGCGTTAGTGTTCTGTTCCATGTATAAAAGTATTTACGATGTTAATGGTCTTAGGAATTAGAAACTGAGTTAGCATGTTACGATTGAGGCTGTTTCTGCTACTGAGAAAGTAAGCAGAGCTAAGGTTTCATTCGCCGTTGAATTCAGGACTAGACAAAACGAATTCTGTAAGGTGTTTGGGTTATGGTTTCGACTTATCGAGGTAGGGGCCTTTTCAGAAAACTATATCGTATAAATTGGAATTATTACATATGGATATTTATGTGAGAAATGTATTTTAGTGATTGTATAAGTCTTATGTGTTGTTTGGTTATCTTGGATGAATATGAATGATTGTTTGACTGGGTTACTATTCAGTTTTGTGAGACGGATTGTTCTTGGATTGTTTCTTTAAAGTTGTTTCTTAAAAGTTTTGAAATCAAGTTTAATCTATTGGAAATTTATTTGAGTTTGAATTGGTGTTCTTGAAATCTGAAAATGATGTACTTTTGGAACCAACTTCATTTTGAACTGATTTGGTTTTGATGGGTTGCGGAATGGTGTAGTTGGGACCCGGAAAGGGTGGCAAGATCCAAGTTTTAGGGGAGGCTCTGCCAAAATTTCTATAAAATCCGAGACTTTATTGAAATGTTATTTGAAAAATTATGAGTTAAAGACTTCTACTATTTTACTTGGATTATTTAAGAAAGGGATGAATTATGCTTTTGAAATGAATTATTAAAAAGGAAATTATGGTTTAGTCTTGTTTCTTAAGAAAAGTATTATAACCCTTTTGGGGGCAAGTCATTTAGAAGAAACTTATGTTTTAAGGCCGTTTTAAATGTGAAAAGGGTTTATATCTTTGAATTTGACTTGAGGGTTTCAATTGGAGGAGTTTCAGTGACTTTGAAAGAACTTGAATGTCTATTGACAGGTCTCATTTTACAATGTTTTAGGAAAAGTTTTAAGCGCTCTTTGAATTCTGAATTTTTGCAAGACTAAGACTATTTTTGAGCTGTTTGAAACGCTTTAGATTTAATCATGGAATTGAAGTTGGTTTTGTTTAAGTAAAAGAAATGATTTTGAAAATGTGTTCGGAGTAATTGATTACACGCGACTCGGTTTGGCTTAGATTCTATTTTTATTACTCAAATCAGGAAGCCAAGGTATTAAAGATTTTAAACGAATTTGAGGAAATGAGTTATGTTATTCTCCCCTAAAGACTTGAGACTTTGCCGAGGAACTTTTGTTATCAAATCCTATTTTAGGATGAATGACTTTGAATATCTCAAAAAAGGCCTTTGATTCGGTGTAGTTTTTAAAATGTTATGGGAAGATGTTGAGGAAGGTGACTTTGTTTTAAAAAGAGGGATTTATGTTTGAGAAAAAGTGGCTGATGAGCCTGAAATGATTTGAGAAATGGGGAGTTTAAAGTTAGGCTGGAAGGAATTGATTTTTGATTTCAAAGTAAAGTGATTTGAGAAAAAGCGATTTATAGCTTGAGTATGATTATATGAGTTTAATGATGTTGGATGGTGGAAGTGCTATTATGTTATGAGCCAGATGGCTGTATTGGTATTAAATTATGGCTGAGTATGAATATGGATGATTAGAGATTTGATAATGTGATTGTTGCACTTCCAATTATCTGAGATATGAGTTTTCCTGGGTAAAAGCAGTGGCTGGCCACCACGTGCTCCAGGTTGAGACACGATACTCTGCTAACCCTATGTCGTAAGTGTGGCTGGACACTGTGAAAGTTCTGGATGAGCTCGCCCCCGTGGATAAACACCAGTATGGGTGTTGTGTGATTATGATTATGATTGTGAATAACTCGAGTTGGGGATGCACGACAGAAGGACAGTCCAATGGTTAGCTACCAGGACTTGTCGGATTAGCTTTATAACCGACATATGAGGCTCATCAGTGATAAACCCCAATTTTGTGGTTTATCTTGTAATTAATTTGGGGGATTTAATCAACTTATCTCACATTTATTCAATGAAATAGCATGCTTTTGTAATTCTCCCTGAATTTGTGCTTAAGAGTGAAAACATGCTTTTTAGGCCTTAAATTTGCCAATTTTAATCCACTTTAATTCTATTCGATGCCTTGATATGTTTGTTAAGTGATTTCAGATTCATAAGGCAAGTATTGAATGGAAGAAGTGAAGAGAAAAGCATGCAAAGTGGAGAATTCACGAAGAAATGAGCTTTTGGAGAATTAAAAGCCACGCGCACGTGTGACCCACGCGTACGCGTGAAAAAAGATTTGCAAGCCACGCTGTTTCACCCATTTTCTTTTCTCCTCTTCTCTCCATTCCTTCCCTTCTTCTCTCTTCTCTTCTTTTCTTTCCACCCTTCAATCATCATCCAACACTACCAATCACCATCTATCACCAACTCCCTTAGTTAGTTAGTTATTTAGTTATTTAGTTAGTTTAATTTTTGTTTGATTTTCTGTTTTTCATGATAAGTGTTGGATTATTAATTTTGTTTGCTAGTCATTGCTGCTTATTATTAACTTGATGCTATTTTAGCATAATTATGTTTGATATTCATTGTTGGATCTCTTTTATTGAGGTTACAATTTATTACTTAGTTTTGAATCTTTCATGCTTAACCTTTTTCAATACCAAGTGTATGACATTGCCTTCATGCTTTCTAAATCTTTTGAATTGCATGTTTTGGCCACCATGCATTCATCATCCACTGTTAAGCAATTGTAGATTATCAATGCATTTTTTTGTTAAGTGATGCTTGTTATGATTGATCCTTATTCACATCACTTATTTCATGCATTGAGATTTTGGAATTGTGAAATTGGATCGTAAGCTTACCTAGTGACATATTTTGAAGCTTTTCGAGCTTTGTGGACCATGCTTGCTATGTGATTGATTTTCACTTCTATCTTCTTTGTCATAAGTTCTATAGCACCCATGTGTCCCACCTCTATGTCACTTAGGTGTTGCAAACAAACTTCAATATGTGTCATTGTTTAATATGTGAGCTCTATATTTTATTTGGTTCATTAAGTTTACTTATATATCAGTCAATGTCCATTCATTATCCAATTCACAGTTGCTTGATTTTTGCTTGAATGCTTTTATGCTTCTTTATTCCTTGTTTGGTTGTTTTATCCCACAAGTTTTCTTTGAAGTATTTCAAGTACACTAGAATAAGTGGAATGCATCCTTCTTTTGTGTAATTGTGACATGGCTTTTAAATACTAGGGTGTGAGTTCTAAACTGTGCGCAATCTTAGAACTCACACACCTTTTTTTTTATCAATGTCACACTAATTCACTCACTTCATTCTAGTAGTGATTTACCTCATTCCAACAATTTACGTTTCCTTGCTTTTGCATTTACTTTTCTTACTATCCTATCTTCTATTTTCAGGATAAGTCATCATAAGCAAAAACGGAAGCGGGAGAAAGAAAGAACATGCAGCAACCGGTTGACCCGCTAGCTGAAGATGGCAATCTGGAAAGTTGCCGTACCCCCTTGCTCATCTCTAAATGCACCGAGGATGGTGCAAACTTTTAAGTGTGGGGAGGTCGTTCGACCAATTGGCGTTTTTGGGTGATAAATTTCTAATTCCAACACTTTCACATTTTATTTTTTCTTTTACTATCTAGGTCTTTTAGGAATTTTTGTTGCATTTCCTTAGTTTGCACATACATAATAAGCTTAGTCAAAATAGTGAAATTTTCAAAGAAATTTATCTATAGGGCACCCAAATTGATTGAAAAAATTTTTTTTAGAACTTGCTTGAATTATACATTGTGAAACATGGTTTTTGAGCTAAGAACACAAGAATGTGAGTTTTGAGCCTAATTGTATGGTTACATCATACAACCACTTATTTTTATTCTTGTGTGTATTATTCTCTTTCTATGATTGCAATCTTTGATTTGTTTGATTCTTTATGTCCATTATTTTGTATATGAATGCACTTATATGATTGAGGCTATTGTTTCAAATAGCTCACTTACCCAAATAGTCTACCTTTTATCTTCCATTGTTACCCATTTGAGCCTATGTTAAACCCATTTGTTCTTAATTTTAGCACATCACAAGTCCAAAGTGAAAAATAATAAATGTCCCGTGTTTGGATCTTTGATTAGCTTAGACTAGTGAAAGTGTTTATCATTTAATTTTGGGAGCGTTGGGAACATTGGGTGAGATAAAAGTATATTTTTGTTGAAAATTTTGGGAATTGGTTACATACTCATGCACTAAATGTTTAAACTGTATACATTGGTACCTTTGTATATAATTCATCAAAAAGAAAAAGAGAAAAACAAAAATAAAAAAAATATATAGAGAAAGAAAAAAAAGAAAAGAAAAAGAAAAAAGAACCAATAAAAAGGAGATAAAATGCCCCAAAGTGAAGTTCAATAATAATCAATGCATATGGGTTGTGATAAAAAAGAGAATGCATGAGTATGTGAAAAAGTGAAGAATGGGTAGTTAGGTTACCATTCAAATTGTATAGGTTGTCATAGGTTAGGTGGGAAATTTAAGTTAATCAAAGATTCAAATTCTAGTCCACTTAACCAAATACAATCCTACCTTGACCCTAGCCCCATTACAACCTATGGAAAAGTCCTCATGATATTTGTATGCATGCATGAAATAATTGTTGATTGTTAGATGAAAAATAAATCTTAGAAAGCATTATTAGAAGAGAATTGAGTGAATCAACCCTATACACTTGAGCGACTAGAGCGGATACACATCCGGTGAGGGTTCGATCACTCAATTACATATTTCACCCGTCATCATCTCTTTTCTTGCAAGTTTGTAAAATCTTTTTAATAACTCAATTCAATTGTAGGTTTGACTTGGTTGCTATTGCCTTAGCCCTCATGTTCATCATGTTTTCTTGGAAATTGATTTACTTTGACTAAGTAGTTGCATTCATGTAGATAGATTGCATGTAGGTAGATTGCATTTAGATAGTTTGCATTGAATAAATGTTGATACCCTTTGTTTCTTTCTTGAGTTTAGCATGAGGACATGCTTAGTTTAAGTGTGGAGAGGTTTGATAAACCCCAACTTTGTGGTTTATCTTGTGCTTAATTTGAGGGATTTTATCAACTTATCTCACATTTATTCAATGAAATAGCATACTTTTGTAATTCTCTTCGAATATGTGTTTAAGAGTGAAAACATCACTACAACATTTTGGGTCTATGGTCACGGTTTTTTAGGGTGACCAAAAAAAAAAGCTTTGGTCACAGTTTTTTTGGAAAAGGTGACCATAGAGTACCTATGGTCACGGTTTTTTAAAAAAGGGTGGCCTAAAAGGGTCTATGGTCACGGTTTTGAGGGGTGATCTAAAGGGGTTTATGGTCACGGTTTTTTACAGTGACCAAAAAGGGTCTATGGTCACGGTTTTGGGGGGTGGCCTAAAGGGGTCTATGGTCACGGTTTTGGGGGGTGGCCTAAAAGGGACTATGGTCACGGTTTTGGAGGTGACC
Source organism: Arachis ipaensis (assembly GCF_000816755.2). Taxonomy (NCBI): domain Eukaryota; kingdom Viridiplantae; phylum Streptophyta; class Magnoliopsida; order Fabales; family Fabaceae; genus Arachis; species Arachis ipaensis. Next base: position 107,218,139 of record NC_029789.2, read on the forward strand.
TAAAGGGGTCTATGGTCACGATTTTTTACAGTGACCAAAATGGGGCTATGGTCACGGTTTTTCAAAAAAAGGTGACCCAAAAGGGTCTATGATCACGGTTTTGGGAGGTGGCCTAAAGGGGTCTATGGTCACGGTTTTGGGGGGTGGCCAAAAAAGGGGGTCTATGGTCACGGTTTTGGGGGGTGGCCTAAAAGGGTCTATGGTCACGATTTTAGGGGTGACCTAAAGGGATCTATGGTCACGGTTTTTTACAGTGACAAAAAAAGGGCTATGGTCACGGTTTTTCAAAAAAGGGTGACCTAAAAGGATCTATGGTCACGGTTTTGGGGGGTGACCTAAAGGGGTCTATGGTCACGGTTTTGGGGGTGGCCTAAAAGGGTCTATGATTACGGTTTTGGAGGGTGGCCTAAAGGGGTCTATGGTCACGATTTTTTACAGTGACTAAAAAGGGTCTATGGTCACGGTTTTTCGGAAGGGTGACCTAAAAGGGTTTATGGTCACGGTTTTGAGGGTGACCTAAAGGGGTCTATGGTCACGATTTTTTACAGTGACCAAAAAGTGTCTATGGTCACGATTTTTCAAAAGGGTGACCTAAAATGGTCTATGGTCACAGTTTTGTGGGATGACCTAAAGGAGTCCATGGTCACAGTTTTAATCATTTGAGTTTTAATTAATTAATATTTTTATGTATTTTTTATTATTTTAAATATATTTTCTTTTTAAAAGTTTTAATAATTAAATACTAATAATAATTTTATATGATTTATTTGAAAATAATGAGGTTTGGACTATTTAAAATTAGAATGATTATCTAATTTTATAATTATTGAATAACTTTCTTTCTTTAAATTATAAAGCTTAGTAGTTGTAAAATAATAAAAAAATTATATCATTTAATTTAAATAATTGATATTTTTTTGTTTGAGAAAAGGACAAATTGGTCCCTGACCTTTTTCGTGGACATTTTCGTCCTTGACCATTGAAAAATACTTTTAAGTCCCTAACCTTCATAAAACTTAGACGGATTAGTCCCTCCGTCCATATGCCTCCGTCAGGGACTGATCCGTCCAAATGCCTCCATCAGGGACTGATCCGTCCAAGTTTTGTAAAAGTCAGGGACTTAAAAGTATTTTTCAATAGTCAAGAACAAAAATGTCTGCGGGACAAAACTCGTATATATTTTTCCCTAACACTAAATTCCCAAATAAAATCCTAATTTAACAATTCCTAACCCTAACATACACACAGCCACATAAAGAAGGGGAAACAGAAGGGAAGAGGGGCGGGGGGCAACGAGAAAAGAGGGGGAGCTCGAAGAGGGAGGAGGGATCAGAGAACGGGAAGGAGATGAGAGGGAAAGGGAGAGAGGCGCTGCCGGTGGTGACCACAGCCACCGTCACCGCTGACCTTGAGGGGAAAATGAGAGTGAGAGAGAGAGACGCACAGAACGCGCGACGCGAGGAAGAGAAGGGCTCGTCTTCGTTGCCGTCGTCGCCGCGCCTTGCCGCCGCTGCCGTTGTTGGAAGCCGCCGCTGTCGCTGGAAGGAACCAAATTAGGATAGGAGGTCGCTGTTGATGCTGCCGCAGAGAGGAAGGAAGGGACGCGTGTGAGAAAGTGACGCAACAGAGGAGAAGCCGTTCCTCTGCCGCCGCCGTCGCTGCCGGAATTCCTGGTCGCCGTCGTCGTTCATGGTGAGTTGGTTGTGCCCTAGCTACTAGAACCACCATTTCTGAACTCTTATTGCTCTGTAACAATCCTATAGCTCAGGCGCGGCAAGTCAATTTTTCGTTGTGAATCCTTTTTTCAAATTGTGTTCTGTGTAGCTTGTAGACTGGTTGTGTCCTAGCATTCAGTTATTATTCTGTGTTTGATCTTCACAATTTCATACAGGATGCTGCTGTATTAATTGCTTTCCTGATTTCTGTCATGTTCCACGAGTGTGTCTCTCTCTCTGTAATGCTATTTTATCTAATGAATTCTCATGTGACACAAACAAATACTGTTCTGCTTCCTAATTTCCAACAAGTGTTTTCATTGTGACGGAGCTAAAATTAGAAACCATCTGTAGCATCTGAACTATGTCTTCAATAAAGCCTTTCATTCGTTTCTGCAAGCTTGCTGGGATCTCTGCTACCAGAAAACGGTGTTGTCGTTACCGGACGTCACTGCCGGAGCCTCTGCCAGCTTGCTCTCCATTGGTTGCACCACTACCGGGGCTGCTGCTGCTCTATTGTTCTGTTTTTTCATAGCTGCAGTGAGTTCCTGATCTAAAACCTTTATCGTTATTGTTGTGTTATATGCTTGTTAAGGGTTTTGGGTGTTAACGTTTCAGCGTTGAACCACTGTAACTATGAAGCTGTGTTTGATGGTGTTGTTGCTGAGAAAGTTGTCAGTGTGGCTAATGCCGCTGCTATTTGTTCGGTTCAAGACTGTTGCTGCTGCTGCTGCGAGTTAGGACGAAGGGGTCAGGCATAATTTCTATGGATTTCGACACATTAAGGTAGGGGATTCGTTTCCAAACTAAACATTTTAAATCATGAATGCCAATAAAGTGTTAGATGAGGCTCTTCTAAAATGTAAATAGTTTAAAGAGTAAAGTGTTGTATATATACAAACACTTATGATAAGAAAATTAATCTTCTTGCCTTAGGCTTGTTTGTATGTTTTACATTTACTTCTAGCAGCTGGTAAGTTATCCTTCTTAGTTACTGAATGAACAATACAAGGCTGGATTAATTTAACAGATTTTATTCATGAGGCAAGGAATTCTGACTTCTGAGAGAGCAGCATAAAACTTGAGAAACAACAAATTGATCAGGGTTCCTCATGTATTCTGGGTATGATAGTCTTCATTATTTTCCTTTCAATGGAATACTTAGTGTTTACTATAATACTTTTACCAACATAGTATGATATTAATGTATGCAGGATTTGACTAGAAGGCAAGTCCTAACAATGCAATTTTATACAGGGCGAAAGGTATGTTCTGAATAATATCTTTGTTGTTACATCAAATTGCCAGGGACATTTTTGCTTTGCTGATGTATAACTGCATGAATCATTATTGATTTTTTGTTGTTACACCACTACTTTGCCATTACCCTATTAAGGTACATACCTTGTTAAATTAATAGTTTCAATTTATTTTAATTAATTAATTATTAATTAGTTATGGTCCTGCTTGACTTTTGCTGAAATCATATGCCTCTGTGAATGTGATAATGATCTTTATCTATATGTAAGGAGAACAAACCCCATGTGCATAAGATTTTATACTCTATTAGTGGTGCATGAATAATGCATTTCCTTATTAGCTTCCTTTGACACTTTATCGATGCTGTTAATAATGTTGCCTTCAAAGTTGCTTGAAAAATAGCTCATTATAGAAGGCGATGAAAGAACTTTAATAATTTATGTTTAATTGAATTTTGTTGGCATAATTTTGACTCCGATCTACTTTTATTTGTAAGCTTGAAAACATATTTTCAGATGCACACTCTAATGGATAGTTTACACAAAATAAATAAAGTAATAATAAAATGTTGATTAATGACTTGTTAAGTTACTGTTTTGTTATGGACTTATGGCACTGAGTGTTTTGAGTTTTGAATTTTGAATGTGTGATAAGTGATTTGTGATTTGTGATTAGTGATTTTGTTATGCTGCTGTTTGAATTAATTTAGGGGTGATTATTTGTTATGCTGTTGTATAGAAAATTTTTTAAATCATGTATAGAAAATTCTTGTTATGCTGCTGGTTTGAATTAATTTAGGGGTGATTAATTCTTGTTTGCTGGTGTTGATTACTTGATTTATTTGATAGGTTGGAAGCTAATAATAGTATTTCAGTATTACCTTGTTTTTTAAGCTTCTATTTTGGTTGTGGTTGTTTCTTTGTGCTGGATTTTTTTGAGTTTTAAGCTACTTCAATAGGGGAGTTGAAGTTCCACTCGAAGATAGATTAAAAACATATAAATTTTCATGTTGATTGACTTATTTAAATTGTGCTCCTTGTTATTTAGTGGTTGAAATTTTCATGTTGATTGACTTATTTAACTTGTGTTCCATATTCATTACTCAACTGTTACTGCATGCATCATCAAAAACATTTTTGTTCTATTCTAACTTCTTTATTTCTTTTGCTAGCAGGAGGACATGATGTGAAGAAAATATATTCTATACAAATATAAGATGGGATGGGTCTTATAATGATTTTGGTTATCTAACTGTATTATTTTGATGTGTTCTTTACATTTTGATAAGAGACTTTATCCGATATTCATGTAATGGATAAATTACACCATATTTTGATTAGTATTGTAATGGATATCTAGTTTTTAATGAAACTTTTATGATTTACATTTATTGAATTTCTCATTTTTAGATTTATTTTGTGATTATCATCATTTTGGGATGTGACTATGCTTTAAAAAAAATATTCATAAAATAAAACAGGTTACCATAGATAAGTTATGGCCATGGTGAAAACCGTGACCATAAATAAGGCTATAGTCACGGCAAAAAACTGTGACCATAGATAAGGCTATGGTCACGGTTTTAAAGAGAGGTGACCGTAGAGGCTATGGCCACGGTGAAAAACCGTGACCATAGATAGGCTATGGTCACAGTTTTATGGAGGGTGACCATAGAGTCTATGGCCACGATGAAAAACTGGGACCATAGATAGGGCTATGGTCACGGTTTTAAGAAGGGGTGACCATAGAGGCTATGGCCACGGTGAAAAACCGTGACCATAGATAGGCTATGGTCACGGTTTTAAGGAAGGTGACCATAGAGTCTATGGCCACCGTGAAAAACCGTGACCATAGGGCTATGGTCACGGTTTTAGGTGGGGTGACCATAAAGTCTATGGCCATGGTGAAAACCGTGACCATAGATAGGGCTATTGGTATGCGAAATTGCTACTCGGGTTGTGAATTGTTGTTCGAAATTGATTCCCTGGCAATGGCACCAAAAGCGGATGCACAGGACCATGGTCTAAACATATCTTCACAACTTCGCATAACTAACCAGCAAGTGCACTGGGTCGTCCAAGTAATACCTTACGTGAGTAAGGGTCGAATCCCACGGAGATTGTCGGTATGAAGCAAGCTATGGTCACCTTGTAAATCTCAGTCAGGCGGATATAAAACAGTAATGGTTTTTCGAAAATAAATAATAGAATAGGGATAGAGGTACTTATGTAAATCATTGGTAGGAATTTCAGATAAGCGAATGGAGATGCTTTTCGTTCCTCTGAACCTCTGCTTTCCTGCTATCTTCATCCAATCAGTCTTGCTCCTTTCCATGGATGGCTTTATGTGATACATCACCATTGTCAACGACTACTTTCGGTCATCTCTCGGGAAAATGATCCAATGCCCTGTCACGGCACGGCTAATCGTCTGGAGGCATCACCCTTGTCAATGGCTTCATCTTATCCTCTCAGTGAAAATGATCAACGCACCCTGTCACGGCACGGCTATTCATCTGTCGGTTCTCGATCATGCTGGAATAGGATTTACTATCCTTTTGCGTCTGTCACTATGCCCGGCAATCGCGAGTTTGAAGCTCGTCACAGTCATTCAATCATTGAATCCTACTCGGAATACCACAAACAAGGTTTAGACCTTCCGGATTCTCTTGAATGCCGCCATCATTCTAGCTTACACCACGAAGATTCTGGTTAGGAGATCTAAGAGATACTCATTCAGTCTAAGGTAGAACGGAAGTGGTTATCAGGCATGCGTTCATAGGGAATGATGATGATTGTCACATTCATCTCATTCAGATTGAAGTACGAATGAATATCTTAGAAGCGAAACAAGATGAGTTGAATAGAAAACAGTAGTACTTTGTTCCTTTTCTGGCGCTGGACGCCAGATTTGGGCAGAAGGCTGGCGTTGAACGCCAGTTTACGTCGTCTATTCTTGGCCAAAGTATGGACTATTATATATTGATGGAAAGCCCTGGATGTCTACTTTTTAACGCAATTAGAAGCGCGCCATTTCGAGTTCTGTAGCTCCATAAAATCCATTTTGAGTGCAGGAAGGTCAGAATCCAACAACATCAGCAGTCCTTCTTCAACCTCTGAATCTGATTTTTGCTCAAGTCCCTCAATTTCAGCCAGAAAATACCTAAAATCACAGAAAAACACACAAACTCATAGTAAAGTCCAGAAATTTGAATTTAACATAAAAACTAAGGAAAACATCCCTAAAAGTAACTAGATTCTACTGAAAACATACTAAAAACAATGCCAAAAAGCGTATAAATTATCCGCTCATCACAACACCAAACTTAAATTGTTGCTTGTCCCCAAGCAACTGAAAATCAAATAGGATAAAAAGAAGAGAATATACTATAAATTCCAAACTATCAATGAAACATAGCTTCAATCAAATGAGCGGGACTTATAGCTTTTTGCCTCTTGAATAGTTTTGGCATCTCACTTTATCCATTGAGGTTCAGAATGATTGGCATCTATAGGAACTCAGAGTTCAGATAGTGTTATTGATTCTCCTAGTTCAGTATGATGATTCTTGAACACAGCTTCTTTATGAGTCTTGGCCGTGGCCCAAAGCACTTTGTTTTCCAGTATTACCACCGGATACATAAATGCCACAGACACATAATTGGGTGAACCTTTTCAGATTGTGACTCAGCTTTGCTAAAGTCCCCAATTAGAGGTGTCCAGGGTTCTTAAGCACACTCTTTTTTTGGCTTTGAACCTTGACTTTAACCGCTCAGTCTCAAGTTTTCACTTGACACCTACACGCCACAAGCACATGGTTAGGGACAGCTTGGTTTAGCCGCTTAGACCAGGATTTTATTCCTTTAGGCCCTCCTATGCACTGATGCTCAAAGCCTTGGGATCCTTTTTATTTGCCCTTGCCTTTTGGTTTTAAGAGCTTTTGGCTTTTTCTGCTTGCTTTTTATTTTTCTTTCTATTTTTTTTTTCGCCTATTTTTTTTTTTCTGCAAGCTTTGTTCTTTGCTGCTTTTTCTTGCTTCAAGAATCATTTTTATGATTTTTCAGATTATCAAATAACATGTCTCCTAGTCATCATTCTTTCAAGAGCCAACATATTTAACATTCTTAAACAACAACTTCAAAAGACATATGCACTGTTCAAGCATTCATTTTGTCCTCTAGCTACAGGCTTGAGGTCCAATCTTCTTAGTTGAACCGGCTTGCCTTTGGAGTCAATCTTCCATTGAGCTCCTTCTACACATATGTCCAGAAGGACTTGGTCTAACCTTTGATCAAAGTTGACTCTCCTTGTGTAGGGGCGTGCGTTCTCTTCCATGTATGACAAGTTGAACGCCAACCTCACATTCTCCGGACTAAAATCTAAGTATTTCCCCCGAACCATTGTAACATAGTTCTTTGGATCCGAGTTTTTACTTTGATCATGGTTCTTGGTGATCCATGCATTGGCATAGAACTCTTGAACCATTAGGATGCCGACTTGTTGGATGGAATTTGTTAGAACTTCCCAACTTCTTCTTTGAATTTCATGTCGGATCTCCGGATACTCATTTCTTTTGAGTTTGAAAGGGACCTCAGGGATCACCTTCTTCTTGGCCACAACATCATAGAAGTGGTCTTGATGGGCTTTGGAGATGAATCTTTCCATCTCCCATGACTCGGATGTGGAAGCTTTTGTCTTCCCTTTCCCCTTTCTAGAGGATTCTTCGGTCTTAGGTGCCATCAATGGTAATGGAAAAACAAAAAGCTTATGCTTTTACCACACCAAACTTAGAATTTTGCTCGCCCTCGAGCAATAAAAGAAAGAATAGATGAAGAAGAAGAAGAAATGGAGTAGAGGGAGAGTGGGAAGTGTTTTGGCCAAGAAGGGTGTAGAGGGGTGTGTTGTGTGAATTTGATGAAGAGTGGAGGGCTTTATATAGGGAAGGGAGGGGGGAAATTGGTTTCGGCCATATGGGTGGGTTTGGGTGGGAAATTGGTTTTGAATTTTGAAGGTAGGTGGGGTTTATGAGGTAGGTTTATGGGGAAGAGTGGATGGATGTGAATGGTGAAGATGTGATAGGGAAGAGAGATTGAGGTGATTGGTGAAGGGTTTTTGGGGAAGAGTGTTTGTGTGAAAGAGAGAGGTGAGAAGAAGTGAGTGGAGGAAGGTGGGGATCCTGTGGGGTCCACAGATCCTGAGGTGATCCTGTGGGGTCCACAGATCCTGGGGTGTCAAGGATTTGCATCCCTGCACCAATTAGGCATGCAAAATGCCTTTGCACACAACTCTGGGCGTTCAGCGCCAGGTTGGTGCCCATTTTGCGCGTTCAATGTCCATTTACTAGCCATTTCTGGCGTTGAACGCCAGAACCATGCTTTGTTCTGGCGTTGAACGCCAGGCAGATGCTCCTCCAGGGTGTGATTTTTCTTCTGCTCGGCCTACTTGTGCTTCCAAATTTTTAATGGAAGACCTTGTTTCATTCATGAAACTTATAGTGGCCTTAGATAGATCAGAGACTAAGTTTGCTAAATTAGAAGTATTTTGTTCAGAGTTCTCTGTCTGTTGCTGAGTGGATGATGGAAAAGGTTTAGTATTGTTAAACCTGTTTCTTCCACCATTATTAAAGCCTTGTTGAGGCATTTGATCCTTCCATGAGAAATTTGGGTGATTTCTCCATGATGAGTTATAGGTGTTTCCATAAGGTTCACCTAAATAATTCACCTCTGCTATTGTAGGGTTTTCAGGATCATAAGCTTCTTCTGCATAAGAAGCCTCTTGAGTACTGTTGGATGCAGCTTGCATTCCATTCAGACTCTGAGAAATCATATTGACTTGCTGAGTCAATATTTTGTTCTGAGTCAATATGGCATTCAGAGTGTCAATCTCAAGAACTCCCTTCTTCATAGGCATCCCATTATTCACAGGATTCCTTTCAGAAGTGTACATGAATTGGTTATTTGCAACCATGTCAATGAGTTCTTGAGCTTTTGCAGGCGTTTTCTTTAGGTGAATGGATCCACCTACAGAAGTATCCAATGACATCTTTGATAACTCAGATAAACCATCATAGAATATATCCAGGATGGTCCATTCTGAAAGCATGTTAGAATGACACTTTTTGGTCAGTCCTTTGTATCTCTCCCAAGCTTCATAGAGGGATTCACCTTCTTTCTGTCTGAAGGTTTGAACATCCACTCTGAGCTTGCTCAGCTTTTGAGGAGGAAAGAACTTGGCTAAGAAAGCCTTGACCAGCTTATCCCAAGAGTTCAGGCTATCCTTGGGTTGAGAATCCAACCACACTCTAGCTCTGTCTCTTACAGCAAAAAGGAAAAGCATGAGCCTGTAGACTTCAGGATCTACTCCATTAGTCTTAACAGTATCACATATCTGCAAGAATTCAGTTAAGAATTGAAAAGGATCTTCAGATGGAAGTCCATGAAACTTGCAGTTCTGCTGCATCAGAGAAACTAATTGAGGTTTCAGCTCAAAGTTGTTTGCTCCAATGGCAGGAATGGAGATGCTTCTTCCATGTAAATTGGTATTAGGTGCAGTAAAGTCACCAAGCATTCTCCTTGCATTATTATTATTTTCGGTTGCCATCTCCTCTTCCTGTTCGAAAATTTCTGAAAGGTTATCTCTGGATTGTTGTAATTTAGCTTCTCTTAATTTTCTCTTCAGAGTCCTTTCAGGTTCTGGATCTGCTTCAACAAGAATGTTCTTGTCCTTGCTCCTGCTCATATGACAAAGAAGAGGGCACAGAAAAAATAATAATAATAATATGGATCCTTTATACCACAGTATAGGGATTCCTTTGTGAGTGGAAGAAAAGAGGGAGACAAAGAATGTAATGTAATGGAAGAAACACAACTGTGAGGAGGGTTGAGATGTGAGATGAGATGTTAGTAGATGAATAGAATATGATGGGAGAGGGAGAATTTTCGAAAATAATTTTTGAAAAAGGGTTAGTGATTTTCGAAAATAGTTTTTGAAAAAGGTTAGTAATTTTCGAAAAATTTTGAAATCAAAAATAAAAATAATTAGTTAATTAAAGAGAAATTTTTGAAAAAGAGGGAAGATATTTTCGAAAATTTGAGAGAGAGAGTTAGTTAGGTAGTTTTGAAAAAGTTAGGAAACAAATAGAAAGTTAGTTAGTTAGTTGAAACAAATTTTGAAAAGATAAGTTAGGAAGTTAGAAAAGATATTTTGAAATCAAATTTTTGAAAAAGATATGATAAGAAGATATTTTGAAAAGATATGATTGAAATTAGTTTTTGAAAAAGATTTGATTTTTAAAATCTCAATTAATGACTTGGTTCACAAGAAATCACAAGATATGATTCTAGAACTTAAAGTTTGAATCTTTCTTAACAAGTAAGTAACAAACTTGAAATTTTTGAATCAAAACATTAATTGATTATGTTATTTTCGAAAATTTGATATAAAAATAAGAAAAAAATTTTTGAAAAATATTTTTGGAATTTTCGAAAATAACTAAAAAATGAAAAAGATTTGATTTTTGAAAAAGATTTTGAAAAAGATAAGATTTTTAAATTGAAAATTTGATTTGACTCATGAAAACAACTTGATTTTAAAAATTTTTGAAAAAGTCAATCTCCATGGCTGGCTTTATGTGATACATCACCACTGTCAATGGCTACTTTCGGTCATCTCTCGGGAAAATGATCCAATGCCCTGTCACGGCACGGATAATCGTCTGGAGGCATCACCCTTGTCAATGGCTTCATCTTATCCTCTCAGTGAAAATGGTCAACGCCCCCTATCACGGCACGGCTATTCATCTGTCGGTTCTCGATCATGCTGGAATAGGATTTACTATCCTTTTGCGTCTGTCACTACGCCCGGCAATCGCGAGTTTGAAGCTCGTCAGTCATTCAATCATTGAATCCTACTCGGAATACCACAGACAAGGTTTAGACCTTCTGGATTCTCTTGAATGCCGCCATCATTCTAGCTTACACCACGAAGATTCTGGTTAGGAGATCTAAGAGATACTCGTTCAGTCTAAGGTAGAACGGAAGTGGTTATCAGGCACGCGTTCATAGGGAATGATGATGATTGTCACGTTAATCTCATTCAGATTGAAGTACGAATGAATATCTTAAAAGCGAAACAAGATGAATTGAATAGAAAACAGTAGTACTTTGCATTAATCTTTGAGGAACAGCAGAGCTCCACACCTTAATCTATGGAGTGTAGAAACTCTACCGTTAAAAATACATAAGTGAAGGTCCAGGCATGGCCGAATGGCCAGCCCCTTTGATCTAAGAACCAGGCGTCCAAAGATGGTCAAAAAGACGTCTAATACAATAGTAAAAGGTCCTATTTATAATAAACTAGCTACTAGGGTTTACATGAGTAAGTAATTGATGCATAAATCCACTTCCGGGGCCCACTTGGTGTGTGATTGGGCTGAACTTGAGTGTTGCACGTGTAGAGGTCCTTCTTGGAGTTGAACGCCAGTTTTTGTGCCAGTTTGGGCGTTCAACTCTGGTTTTGGATCCTTTTCTGGCGCTGGACGCCAGATTTGGGCAGAAAGCTGGCGTTGAATGCCAGTTTACATCGTCTATTCTTGGCCAAAGTATGGACTATTATATATTGCTGGAAAGCCCTGGATGTCTACTTTCCAACGCAATTGGAAGCGCGTCATTTCGAGTTCTGTAGCTCCAGAAAATCCATTTTGAGTGCAGGAAGGTCAGAATCCAACAGCATCAGCAGTCCTTCTTCAACCTCTGAATCTGATTTTTGCTCAAGTCCCTCAATTTCAGCCAGAAAATACCTGAAATCACAGAAAAACACACAAACTCATAGTAAAGTCCAGAAATGTGAATTTAACATAAAAACTAAGGAAAACATCCCTAAAAGTAACTAGATTGTACTGAAAACATACTAAAAACAATGCCAAAAAGCGTATAAATTATCCGCTCATCAGCTATGGTCACGGTTTTAAGGAAGGGTGACCATAGAAGCTATGGTCACGGTGAAAACGGTGACCATAGCCTTATCTATGGTCACGGTTTTAAGGAGGGGTGACCATAGAGGCTCACCGTGACCATAGATAAGGCTATGGTCACGGTTTTTTACCGTGACCATAGATTAACCTATGGTCACGGTAAAAAAACGTGGCCTAAAGTGTCAGATTTTGAAAATTGAAACCGTGACCATAAAAACCGTGACCATAGACCTATGGCCACGAGAGAATAGGCCACGGTAAAAAACCGTGACCATAGGTCCAAAACCGTGACCATAGATCTATGGTCACCCTTTTTACTAGCTATGGTCACGGTTTTTTACCGTGACCATAGGCCTTTTTTTTTGTAGTGCATGCTTTTTAGGCCTTAAATTTGTCAATTTTAATTCACTTTAATTCCATTCGATGTCTTGATATGTTTGTTAAGTGATTTCAGATTCATAAGGCAAGTATTGGATGGAAGAAGTGAAGAGAAAAGCATGCAAATTGGAGAATTCACGAAGAAATGAGCTTTGATGACAAGTCATCTTAGCCTAGTTTCACTAGTCTTTTTCCTTTGTTTTCATTTAGTTTTATGCACTTTCTTGGGCCACAAGTAAGCCAATTGGGTGGAATATCATGTTTCCTTAGATTCAATCAACTATGGATGAATTGATGCATTTTCATGAGTTTTATGCCATAATTGCTTATATGACAAGAAAAAGAATAACTCTCATTATTAGAGCATAGCTTTGATGCAATTGTTGGTTGATGATAGGTGGAATAAAGCTTGGAGGAAGGTTGAGGAAAAGGGGATAGCAAAGAGCACTCCTGGGCATGGCAACGTTTGAGCCAACGTTTGCCTCAAACGTGAGGTCAAACGTTGGCCACATATTAGCAAGGAAAAGCACCCCTGGAGCAAACCAATGTTTGCACCAATGTTTGCCTCAAACGTGAGGTCAAACGTTGGCGCATAAAAGCAAAGAAGAGCACCTCTGTTTGATGCATTGAGTGAGCCACGTTTGCGCCAATGTTTGCCTCAAACGTTGGGCCAAACGTTGGCCAAAGGAGTAGCATGGGGGAACCATGTTTGAGCTCACGTTTGACCTCAAACGTTGGCTCAAACGTGGAAGACAGCAACTTGGCCGAGCTGCATAATGTCACACAAGGGACGTTTGAGTCAACGTTTGCCTCAAACGTTGGCTCAAACGTGAATGGTTCATGACCCGGTTCACTAATGGATTTCTTCCCAACACCAAGAGCAATCAATAGAGGCTACTATCAACCCAATTCCATCAAGGCTAAAGGCCCAATTCAAGGCTTAATGATCATTTGAAGAAAGTGTATAAATAGCTTAGGATTTGAAGTTTTAG
>NC_029789.2:107231482-107241870 GCF_000816755.2 Arachis ipaensis
TTTGTTGAATTTTACTTTTCCTTGTTTAATTTCTGCAAATCCACTTCCCAATTCCCTTTATAATTCAAGCAATTTACATTTCTTGCACTTTAAGATTCTGCAATTTACATTTCTTGCGTTCTAAGTTTCTGCCATTTTAATTTCTTGTTCTTTAAGATTCAGTTCTTTTTCTTTTTTGTTCCCTTTAATTTCCTGCAAATCACCCATTCCCCTTTACATTCTATGCAATTTAATTCCTGTTAACACAATTTCACACAATCAACACTTGTTTGCTTGACTAATTCAACCACTAAACTAAAGTTGCTCAATCCTTCAATCCCTGTGGGATCGACCTCACTCCCGTGAGTTATTATTACTTGATGCGACCCGGTGCACTTTCCGGTGAGTTTGTGTCGGATCGTTTTCCGCACATCAAGTTTTTGGTGCCGTTGCTGGGGATTGATTAGATTGACAATGATTAAGTGAGGCGGTAGTTTAGATCAAGCACTTTTTCTTTAATTTTGACTAACCCACTAACTGTTTGAAGTTTTGTCTCAACTGACTACACTCAATTTTCAAGAGTGCCACTGTGTGTTCCGCTTGTTGATTTATATGTCACAGGAAAGAAGAGAGGCCAGAGGGAAGGATATCATTGAAGAAGGAGTTTCTGAGAAAGAAGAACACCACAACATGAAGCCGCAACTCATTACACTAATCAAGAACAATTGTTCCTATGGTGGAAATCCATTGGAGGATCCTAAACAGCACATATCCATTTTTCTGAGGACTTGTGGTGCTGTCAATCTCGATGGTGTAAATCATGATACCTATAAGCTCTTGTTATTTCCTTTCTCACTGAAGGATGAAGCGGCACAATGGCTTGAAACCTTTCCCCAAGGAAGTATCACTAGTTGGGATGATTTGGTTGCCAAGTTTCTAGCCAAATTCTCCTTATCCCAACAAAACATCAAGATGAAAGAGGGAATACATCCTTTCATACAAGGAGAGGAAGAACCATTGTTCAAAGCATGGGAAAGATACAAGAAAGCAAGTGACAAAGTGGGTTTCCAAGCGTTCTATGAAGGATTAACCCCAGAAACAAGAAGAGCGGTGGATTACTTCTCAGATGGCCTACTCAAAGCAACAGCAACCGGCTAAGGAACTATAGAGTTCAATGACAAAAGAACCAATAACCAATAACCAACACTCATTTGAGACATCACAGAATGCAATTTCAGAAAAGGAAGTCATGAATCTTGAAGGAGTGAAGGCAGTCATGAATCAAAGCAAACAGCTACACCAGCAAACTCAGCAACAATTGGAGTCAATAGCTAGACAAATTGATTTTCTACATTCTACTACAGTGAATGCACAATTTCCACCATGGAAGCCACATTCTTATCTAAGAATGAGGGAATCTCAACATCAGGAACAAAGGGACTTCAACTACAACAACCCCAATTTCCCAAACCTGCAAAAACACCACCATACCAACAACAATCATTACATACCACCACACTACCCACCCTTTCAACCCCCAACACCCCACAACCAACCAATTTCACAAGACTCTCAGAGGATCACCAATCTGGAGATCTTAATAGAGAGAATGATGAAACACCAAGAGGTGACAATGAAGAACCAGGAAGTCTCAATCAGAAGAATTGAGAAGCAGATGGAATAATTGGCCAAGTATCTTGCAGAAATGGGTGAGAAGAGGGCAAATACCTTCCCCAGAATTTCGGAAGAAAACCTGAAGGACAATGAAAAAGTTGCTAGGTGGGAGGAATGGAAAGAAGTCATGGAAAGAAGTGAGAAGGCTATGGGAAAAGAAACAATGATCAAAGAGAAGGACCACAGAGAAGTTCCTCAAGAAAGAATAGAAGAGAGAAAACTCACAGTAAGAGGAAAAACTCAAAGGCAACAGAATTCTCAACTTCCATGATAAGAGGATGGAGAATGTCAAGCTAATGACAATAAAGAAGTGCTTGTTGGGAGGCAACCCAACCTGAGGTAGTTCTCTTTTCATAGCTATTTTAATAAAAAGGTTAATTAACTTTATCTATATTGCAAGAAGCTAAGTTTGGTGTTACACACCAAAATAATATAAAGGAGAATGAAGGATTCTAAGTTTGGTGTTCCACCAAAATCCCATCATAAAATACATTCTCACTTTCTGTATAATGCTAGCTTCAAGCATCTAGACGAACTAGTTAACTATTCTGCTATTTCCTAGTTTTCAGTTCTATTGCTTTCGAAAAAGAAAAAGAGTTTCACACATGGTTAATCTGATGCATGAGAACCATTGGCAAGGTGCTAAGTTTGGTGTTCCCACACCAAAGTAAGTTCAAAGGCCCACAAATAAATTATGCATGCTAACCATTTTTCAAGTGCTTGGGAAACAAGCAACTTTCAATATCATTGCAGAGCACCATACAAACTTTTGGAAGATTTAGCATCATCAATCAAAGAGGTGAACGAGGAATGTGAAGACCAGTAATGATGATGAGGAAGAGAACATCAAGTAAACTCCAAAAGGTTGTATTGTTCATTATCAGATATTGCTATGATTGAAAGTGATATTATACCCCTATCTGTCCTTCTGTCTAGTATAGTTTCTCTGCAATTCAATAATCAAGATGCTTGATCATTTACAACACTATACTCTCCAAACTTGTTTGCACTCAATATTTTAAAAATGCATCACATGAAAGTTCTTTGAAAAGAAGGATTGAGGAATTAAACAATTTTGAGGCAAGCAAAAGATTAGGAAAAGTGGTGGTTCTAAGTGTGTGATTATGTATTGAGGTTGCATGCTTGTGAAAACTTGCATGAGAGCTCATAGGCGGGACATAGAGTTCAAAGAAGTGTTGTGGAGATTCTCAAACATTTATTGATCCAAGAAGCAGCAAACAAAACAAAAGAAAATAAAGAAAATACAAAAACAAAAAAAACATGGCCCAAGGCTCTGAGCATCAATTACTAGGCAGAAAAGAAGAAAGAAACAAGAACTCAAAGAGTTGTTATCCTAGTAAATGCTTGTGGTCGAACTGTGTCAAAGAGAGAGGCTTGAGCAAGTAAATCCTAAGGGGTGCTTCAACACCTAATACCTTAAAACCAACTGGTTTAGGAGTATTGATTGAAAGCTTATCTAAAGAGCCACTTTGAGACATGATACTTAGAGTCAAGGCCAAAGCACAGAAACGATAAGCTGCTTCAAGGTGATTACCTATAGAGAGATCTCCATGATATTACTTGGATGAAAGTTCTAAGACCTAAGCCTCCCAAGATGTAGGGACTAGTAAGCACTGAAGCCCTTGCATGAGCACATAAGTTAGAATTTACCCCACTGTCACTTAATCACTCCACTCACAGGATAGTACATGTAATTCTTCAAATCCATTCTAATTGAAAGGACCTTTGAGCATAATTCTTTTCTTGCTTGGGGACAAGCAAGTTTTAAGTTTGGTGTTGTGATGACAAGTCATCTTAGCCTAGTTTCACTAGTCTTTTTCCTTTGTTTTCATTTGGTTTTATGCACTTTCTTGGGCCACAAGTAAGCCAATTGGGTGGAATATCATGTTTCCTTAGATTCAATCAACTATGGATGAATTGATGCATTTTCATGAGTTTTATGACATAATTGCTTATATGACAAGAAAAAGAATAACTCTCATGATTAGAGCATAGCTTTGATGCAATTGTTGGTTGATGATAGGTGGAATAAAGCTTGGAGGAAGGTTGAGGAAAAGGGGATAGCAAAGAGCACTCCTGGGCATGGCAACGTTTGAGCCAACGTTTGCCTCAAACGTGAGGTCAAACGTTGGCCACATATTAGCAAGGAAAAGCACCCCTGGAGCAAACCAACGTTTGCGCCAACGTTTACCTCAAACGTGAGGTCAAACGTTGGCGCCATAAAAGCAAAGAAGAGCACCTCTGTTTGATGCATTGAGTGAGCCACATTTGCGCCAACGTTTGCCTTAAACGTTGGGCCAAACGTTGGCCAAAGGAGTAGCATGGGGGAACCACGTTTGAGCTCACGTTTGACCTCAAACGTTGGCTCAAACGTGGAAGACAGCAACTTGGCCGAGCTGCATAATGTCACACAAGGGACGTTTGAGTCAACGTTTGCCTCAAACGTTGGCTCAAACGTGAATGGTTCATGACCCGGTTCACTAATGGATTTCTTCCCAACACCAAGAGCAATCAACAGAGGCTACTATCAACCCAATTCCATCAAGGCTAAAGGCCCAATTCAAGGCTTAATGATCATTTGAAGAAAGTGTATAAATAGCTTAGGATTTGAAGTTTCAAGAGAGCTTCCTTTTTAGAATTTTCAATACTTGCAGTAGAGAGCTCACCTTAGTGGTTGCTTTTAGAATTTGAGAGTTCCTGAGAAGGAGAATTGAATTCTCTTCCTCTGGGTTATTTTTGTTTTCTTTTCTACACACTTTGTCTGAGTCTTGAGTGTTGAGAATTGAAGAAATTCTGTTTCAATCTCACCTTGAGATCTCTCTGTTTTGATTTACTGCATTATTGAGAATTTGCGATTTCACTTCTTTTCTTCTACTGCTGGATCTTTACTTTTCTTGCAATTGAATTCTCAATTTGGATCTAGGAAGGCATTGAGATCTAGACTTGGTTATCTAGTCTCTTGGGTCCTGAGATCTACATCTTTCAATTTCAATTTCCTTGTTTCGTTGCTACACGAAGCTTATTGCTATTGTCACTTGAGATCCGGTTTAATTGAATCCATCTTTTATATTTCTGTTTGTTGAATTTTACTTTTCCTTGTTTAATTTTTGCAAATCCACTTCCCAATTCCCTTTATAATTCAAGCAATTTACATTTCTTGCACTTTAAGATTCTGCAATTTACATTTCTTGCGTTCTAAGTTTCTGCCATTTTAATTTCTTGTTCTTTAAGATTCAGTTCTTTTTCTTTTTTGTTCCCTTTAATTTCCTGCAAATCACCCATTCCCCTTTACATTCTATGCAATTTAATTCCTGTTAACACAATTTCACACAATCAACACTTGTTTGCTTGACTAATTCAACCACTAAACTAAAGTTGCTCAATCCTTCAATTCCTGCGGGATTGACCTCACTCCCGTGAGTTATTATTACTTGATGCGACCCGGTGCACTTGCCGGTGAGTTTGTGTCGGATCGTTTTCCGCACATCAAGCTTTTAGAGAATTGAAGGCCACGCGAACGCATCATCCACACGTACGCGTGAAAAGAGATTTGCAAGCCACGTGCACTTGTCAACCACGCGTACGCGTGAGGTGGAAATTCGTCAGCGATGTGCACGCGTCATCCACGCGCACACGTGACGATCGGCACGTGACTCACTTAAAGTGAATTCACTAAGGGCGATTTCTAAGTTGCCCAGGCCCAAATCCAACTCATTTCTGAGACTATTTTATGCAGAATTCAAGATGGGTCAAAGGGGGAGCAATTAGATTAGCTTAGCATCATATTGGAGGTAGTTTCTAGAGAGAGAAGCTCCATCTTCTCTCTAGAATTAGATTAGAATTAGGTTAATTTCTCTTAGATCTAAGTCTAATTTGTTGTTCTCATCTTGTTTCTTTTACATTTTCATGCTCTAGTAGTTCAATTCTCTAGTTTCTTCTTGTTAATTTCTCTTTTATGTCTCTTTTATGTTTATGAACTCTTTGTTTGATTTGGGTTTTTTTTAATGTAATTTGATGTTTCTTTGTTTATTGTTGCTAAATTGAGTAGTTATTGTTAATTCCTTGTAATTGGTAGTTGTTAGATTTTATATTTCTTGCACTTTTACCATGCTTTTCTTTTATGCCTTCCAAGTATTTGACAAAATACTTGGTTGGGTGTTAGAGTAGCTTTTTGAGCATTCTTGGCTTGGAAAGAGAAATTAGACAATCTTGAGTCATTAATACCTAATTTAGATTGGTAATCTAGAGTTATTAAAAAGGTTCTAAAAATTGGACCGGACTGGCCGGTCGAACCGGTTCAACCGGGAACCGGCGATGTAAGCGGTCCGGTCCTCCCTCTAAAACTGCTGGAAGAAAAATCGGTGCAAAACCGTCGAACCGGCCAAGAGCCGGCCGGTTGGGCCGGACCGGTAACCGGCCAGTTTGGATAAAACGCCGCTGTTTTTAAATTTGTAAAAAAAAAGGAGGGATCCAGTGATCCTCTCGTTACCCAACCCCCTCTTCCCCCAATCATTCATTCATCCATGTTCTGGAGAACTCTGAATGAAAGAAACCCTAGCCGTGTAGCCCTCCGCCTAGCCCTCCATAGGTGCCACCTAACCCGGGTCCTCAGCGCCGCCGCTTCTTCCTCTTCCTCGTGTCCAGAACTCAGTAACTCGGCAGGTCCTCTTCGGCTCTTCATCTTCGCTGGCTTCTTGACACGAACCCAGGTTAGTGGCTTCTCTTCTTCATCTTCACTGAATGGTTGGTCTTCTTCTTCAATATTTGTTCCATTTTTTATTTTTCTTCAAGTCTGCTTCGGTCTTGGATCAAGTCTGCTTCGGTCTTGGTTCTGAATGTTTCGTCTTCTTCTTCAATTTTTATTCCATTTTTTATTTTTCTTCAAGTCTGCTTTGGTCTTGGTTCTGAATGTTTGGTCTTGATTTTTTAATGTTTGGTTTCAACTGTTTCAAGTTTGGTTCTGAAGGTTGGTTCTTCAATTCTTCTTTTGGTTTTGTGTTGTATTTGAATGGTGGAAATTTTACAAATTTGCAAATTTGTATGTATGGTTCTGAACTTCTGATTGTATGGTTCTGTAAGTATGGTGGAAATATGTATGTATTAAAATTTGTTTTACCAGTTGTTGATAGTGTTTTACTGTTGCTGATGGCTCCTAATTTGTTTGTTGTAATATTGTTGAATGTTGTAGGCAGAATTTAGATATGATCTTGTTGAGGATTTTTTTTATTTTTCATTGTGTTGTGGCTGTTTTTAATTTCATATCTGTTTTAATATTTTGTAATTTCTGGATAGTGATGGCTCTGAAATTTTTGTTCAAATTTACTGATAGCTCTGTTTTGTAATTACTAGTTGCTGATGGCTCTTAATTCTTTTATTCAAATTTACTGATGGATTTGTTTTGTAATTGCTGGTTTTGCTGGGTGAAGGTTTAGTGTTTTGGAATGTTTTATAATGTGCTAATGTTTGTAATTGCTGGCTTTGTTTGTAATTGCTGGGGAAAGGTTTAGTGTTTTGTGATTATTGGTTAATGTTTTGGTTTGTTTGTTGCTGAATGCTGTAGGCGGAATTCAGATATGGTCTTGTTGATGATTTTTTGATTTCTCGTTGTGCTGCGACTGTTTTCAAAATGTATCGAGGCAAGATAACAAAATGTTGTAATTACCTAACCTAAAAGCTATTTGTTTGTTTGCTTGGAACCCACACTCTTGGAAGTAAAGGTTTTGGAAGTCCAACTTCTTTTGACAATGCATATTATAAGATTCTTTTGGAGAAGCCTTGGGCAAATTTAGGTAAGCTCATAACTAAGTGAAAAGATTGTTCTCTGAGTCAATTCTTTGTTTAAAGAAAATGAAGGAGTTGAAGGCATAACATGCCTTTAAGATACAATAACTAGCCTATTTTGATGATTTGTTCCTGTCAACAGATCTTAATGTTAGAAAAAAAATTTTAGTTTCTTTGGCATCATTTTTTTGGCAACAAGCTATAAATGACATGAACATCTGTGATTGATTTGATTGTGGGATCAATTTTTCGGATAGACCAAATATGTTCAATCTTTTTTTGTTACCTTTTAGTTTTATGAACTTTTCTTGTCATTCTCAAATGCTGGTTTTGTTCTCTCAGGTGGCATGTCAAGTATGATTGGCCTTCCTTCAGATCTCAAATGCCGATTTTGTTCTCAAATGCTTCAATATTTTTGAGCATTGTTGGCTTGGGAAGAGTAATTAGGCAATCTTGAGTCATTAATACCCAATTTTGATTGGTGATCTAGAGTTGTTAGTTAATATTATTTCTATTGACTCTAATCTCTTGATAATTTAATTAGTAAGTTGATTAGGATTTTTGGATTGAGATTAACTAGTCTTATTTGACTTTCTCTCATGTGAAGATAACATTGTACTTTCTTCCATTGTTGGAGTTGACTAAATAAGATAAATTCTTGTTAATCATTGTATGATAATTAATGACTAGGATAGAAAGCCTTGATTCTCAATCCTTGCCATGAATGCCTCTTTTTATTATTTGTTTGTTACCTTTATTTTCTTGCCATTTACCTTCTTGCACTTTTACCAACCCACCCCTTGGATATCATAACCAATAATATGCGTACCTCACTGCAATTCTTTGAGAAGACGACCCGAGACTAATACTCTCGGTTATTTTTATTGGGTTGGACTTGTGACAACCAAAATTCTAAACTTTGATTTGAGGATCGAATATCGGTTTGGACTATGCTCACAACAAAATTATTTTGTTAAATTCCGAACTGATATAAATCCTCACATTAAGTTTTTGGCGCCGTTGCCGGGGAATTACAATATATGTGTGCTTGTTATTGGTTATTGTATATATGTTAATATTCTTTCTTTTTTGTTAGTTTTTGTTTTTATTTTCTCTTGCTACTATGAATTCTCACTCTTTGGCTATGAGTTTGGTTCAAATTATGTTGTAGAAAATGGGAACTACAATGACAACATGCATCAAGGATGGAACAACCAAAGGTGGAAGGAGCCTTAAGCATATGATCAATCTTCATGTCAACAACCTCCACCAATATAATATGATCAAGAGCCATACCATGATGCATACCAATCTAATATGTGTGGTGACCCTCATTGTGGTTGTCAACCATGATCACCATATGCTTATGAACCCCCTCCTCAACATTGTCAACCACCATACTCACAAGCCCCATACCACCATTCACCTCTATATGACCCTAATCCATATCCACCATACCAACCACCATGTGAACCATACTTAGAGCCACCACCATTCCAACACCAATACTCCCAAGAACCACAATTTTCCTATACACCACCCCAAGACTTTCACCAATATGAACCACCTTCCAACTATAATACCTTTCCCTCAAACAATGAACCCTCTCTTCCACCACCACCTTCATTGGACCAATCTCTCTAACCCCTAATGCAAGAACAGCAAGAGCTTCTAGCTAGGTGCCAAAAGCAAGAAGAAGAGCAAAAGATGCTAGGGAAATTCGTGGCTACCTTGACCGAAGTGATGAACCATGTAGTATCATTGTGCTCAAATATCCAAGACACCTCCATTGTTGAATGTGGAGGATTAATTGAGGAGCACAATGAGAAGGAGAATTTGGAGCTTCAAGGAGAAGGAGAGGAGTTAAGGCAAGAAGTTCAATAAGAGGAGGAAGTAGAGATAATTGAACCAAAGGAAGTGGTTGAAGACTTAGGAGATGTTGAGTGCAAAGAGGAATCTCAAGTTGAAGAGCCTTCTTCCATGGAGTTTGAAAGTGATGTCAAGGAGGATAGTGCACAACCTCCAAGGCACATTGTGAATGAAGAATTGGAAGAAATGGTGCAAACCACAAGTCCTCCTATCTATGATGATTCTGCATCAACATATGATCCTCTTGAGCTTGATAGATCCTTCCCCATTGAACTTGGAATTGATATTAAGGAAGATTTCACTCAACCTCCTATTTATGATTTGAGTGATGGGGAGGAGCTTGAAGAGATTGGTAATGAAGAATGTGAACTTGAGGAAGCTTGGCAAGAGGTAGAGCTTGAAGAACCTTGCCAAGTGGTGGAAGCCCCTAGAAGAAGATGGACGGGAGTGGAATGTGCTCTATCAAGATCATTGGAAACTCCTCTACCTAAGTCGCCATCTAATCCTTCATTTGAGTGGGTAAAACTCATAACTCTTAGCTTTATTATCCCACTTGAATTTCGAAAGGCTTTTAGATTTTTGAAGAATTGACTGTTTTCTCTTTCAGAAAGGATTTTGGAAAATTGATATTAAATCTTTGGTTTTGAAAAGATGCATAAGGCGATTATTAATCACTGTAACAATTTTATTTTCACGTATCCTATTATAGTAATTCTCTAACCCCATAGTGAGAACCAGCGAGGACGATATTCTCACTCCCCTACAGGTCTTTTCTTTATTAGGTTATGGACGACGATGTTTGGAAAAGCTCATTTATTCCTTTTCTATTTTAAACGATGTTTTGTGTTGTATTAGTTACTTTTTCGCTTGCCTTTATCTTTACAAGTTTCTATAAGAGGGATAGGAAATTGATTATGTAATGTTTGTAAAATTAATAATATGTATATATGTGTGTGTGTGTGTGTGTGTGTGTGTGTGCGTGCGTGCGTGCGTGCGTGCGTGTGTATATGTGTGTGTGTGTGTGTGTGTGTGTGTGTGTGTGTGTGTGTGCGTGCGCGCGCGCG
>NC_029789.2:107241937-107246728 GCF_000816755.2 Arachis ipaensis
AAACCGCTTGTGCTATAGCTGAGGGCATAGTAAAGAAAGCTGAAGAAAGTTATACCAAGGTTTTTGAGAAGAAGCTTGACTTGGTAGATGAAGTCTCCAAGTGGAGGGAAAAATATGCAGATCTGGACGAGGTTATAGCTCAGGGAATGGATGAGTTGGCTAAAAACTTGAAGGCTCGGTTTCGGGTCATAGCTCCCAAAGTTGACTTCTCCCATATCAGTCCCGATATGGTTGTGATTGATGGGAAGATTGTCCCTGTCCTCGATGAGGAACACACTCCTATGCCCGACCTTAAGACCTCGGGAGTTTCTTAGAGCTTTGCTACTCAGGTGGAAGATGAGCCTCTAGCTTTTCCGACTAATCTTGAAACTCCGCCGACCTCCTCTGTGCAGCCCAAAGATACCTCCAAGACTTCTAGTGAGCATATCCCCCCACCTTAGTTTTAATGATCTTTGATAGCCCGACTTGTGGGTCTTTTGCAAATACTTTAACTTGTAATAGTTGTAGTTTTGAATACTTTATTTTGCTGTGTGGTTTTCTTAAATACTTTTTTTCACAATTTTGCTTTGTGGTAGTTTTTAATAAATTTTCTTATCTTTTTGTTTAGGCTGGTTTAGTTACTTTAGTTTTTGTAACATAGAAAAATGCATCGTTTAATGTTGATATTTAGTCAAATTGTTTCTTTGAGATCAAATTTCTAAATGCTGGAAGATGTCGGTCAGTGAAGATCGAACATTCTTTTAAACCTTTCTTTCGAAAGTCAGGTTTAAGTATTTCCCTCAATTTTGCTCGGATTTTAAGTAGTCAGTTTTAACAAGTTACTTTTGCAATTCGTTTTAGGCTCACCTCTTTTTCTTTTAAGCTTTAATAAGGCTGGACCACGATCTGCTTACTCAACTTCTTACGTTAATTTGGACATTGTCGCTTCATCTTGCCGACCACTTAGGTTGGGCAATGATTTTTGCAGTTTTTCGAGCTTAAATTAGTGCATCTTAGTGGGGAAATTTAATCAAGAAATGAACTATCATTAATGAAAAAATAATTTACATGAATTTTCTTGTTTCTAAGAGTTTTTCTTTCATGAACCCTTAGCCTTTGCTATGGTGCCTCATTAAAACCCTCTCAGGAAAAATTCTTCTAAAAAAAGCCATGAAGTCGGGAAAAAGAGTACACCATGGAGCAAGGTGCGCTTTCTAACTGTAGTACCTTTTCAAGTTATATGCATGCCACGATGATGCCAAGGCATCTTAGGCTAGTTTCACTAGCATTTTTCTGTTAGTTTTAGTTGTTTTATGCATTTTCTTGAGCTTAAAGTAACAAAAAAAGGTTAAAAGAACAACAATTGGGTTAGGGAGCTCTATTGTACTTCAATGAATCAATAATAGTTTTATCTTCTTCTTCAATCTTTTCTCTTGAATTTTGTTAGAAAGCTTCTCGTTCTAATTCCATTGGGTAGTTGTCTTGGGAGAGAAACTACCCATAATTGGAATCCTTCGGAACCTTGGGAAAGGAATGGAGGATTCATGCTAGAGAAGCTTTCTCACAGTGGATTGGATTGGGGTTTGGATGGATATTGTGACATGTAATCCTACCGAATTGTGGTTCATGAAACTGTGTGGTATAATCAGTGATCGAGCATCATCTCTTCTTATGAACATTTAAACCAAGGGATTGGGAATTTGTTTGTTTTTAGAGAGAATTGGTGAGCCAAGGGATTGGGATCCAATCATATAAGATTGCCAAGCAAAATTTAATGAACACATTGGTTGAGGAAGAGATATACATGTTTTGATTCGGAGATCTCAATGTCTCCTAACACCCAATGAATTCCCCATTTCTGATTTCCAATTTCTCTTTACATTCTGCAACTCAATTCATGCAATCACCCCCATTCCCTTTTAATTTCAGCAATTTAGTTTCTGCTCTTTAATTCATGCAATTTAAGATTCCGCCATTTCAATTTCTTGTCATTTACTTTTTCCCGCCAATTTTACATTCCGCAATTCTCATCTAAATCTTGATTCCGCTCAACTAGAACACACTTCTAATCCGAATTGCTCACTCAACCAATCCTTGTGGGATTCGACCTCACTCTATTGTGAGTTTTTACTTGACGATAACCGGTGCACTTGCCGGAAGGAATTTTGCCGATCGTGCAATTTCCTAAATCGCAGCATAACAAGTTTATGCGCATCAAGTTTATGGCGCCGTTGCCGGGGATTGGTTTTCGATTGACAATTCTCCAATTGGAAGTTAACTAGATTGAGCATTTTTTTTGTTTTGATTAATTCAGTACAAGTTACTTGTTGAATTTTAATTTCTGCACTCTGTTACATGCTTTCTTTCTTTATGCCGTTAAATTCAAGCAACTAACCCACTGACTCACTAACTGTTTGAATTAATTCCTCAACTGCTCTAACCATACTCTTCCAGTAACCAAGAGTATTTCACTTGTTTGGTGCCTGTGCTGTGTTCTTGTATGACAGGTAGGAGAGGAGAAACATCAACTCCTCCATATACCGAACCACAGAGGACCCTTCATAGACTGAGAAGGGAGACAGTGGCTGAGAATGAGTACTACTATGCATCAGAGAGGCACAACACTAAGGGAGTCATGGAGCTAAACCATGTTGATACAATTCTAGCCCAAAACAAGGTGTTTGCCAAGCAACTAGCAGAGCTTACCAGGCAATTAGAAACAAAGCAAGTGGCTGCAATACACACACAAGATCAAGGGGAAGTAAGCATTGAAGGAGGTGATTGGGAAGAGGCCAACTATGTGGGAAACCAACAAAGGCAATCATATGATCCACATTCCAACACTTACAATCCAGGATGGAAAAATCACCCAAACTTTGGGTGGGGGAACCAACAAACCCAACCACAAAACCACAAACCTTACAACCACAACCAACATAACAATTCCACATACCAAAACTCCAACCAAAGATCATACCAAGCCACACAAAACACTTACCCCCAACCACCATATCATGGCCAAAATAACCAACCTACCCAACCTAATCCGAACCAGAAATCTTGATTCCGCTCAACTAGAACACACTTCTAATCCGAATTGCTCACTCAACCAATCCTTGTGGGATTCGACCTCACTCTATTGTGAGTTTTTACTTGACGATAACCGGTGCACTTGCCGGAAGGAATTTTGCCGATCGTGCAATTTCCTAAATCGCAGCATAACAAGTTTATGCGCATCACACGACCTTGGGAGCTCGTTTCCCTTCAAGTCGGATACTTTGTAGTAACCCTTTTTTAGGACTTCAGTGATCTTGGAAGGTCCTTTCCAGTATGCAGCTAACTTTTCAACACTCAACTTTTGTGTTCCAATGTCGTTCGAATTAGTATATGGTCATTTGTGGCGAAACTTCTTTGGATGACTTTCTTATTATACCTTAGGGCCACTCTTTGCTTCAATGCACTTTTTTTATCTGAGGTTGTTCTTGGACTTCTGGAAGGAGATCAAGTTGTTCCTTTTGAGCTCGGACATTTCCTACTTCATCATAGAATCTGATGAGTGGATATTTTATACGCTTTTTGGGGTCAATTTCATGTAGTTTTTAGTATGTTTTAGTTAGTTTTTAGTATATTTTTATTAGTTTCTAGGCAAAATTCATATTTCTGGACTTTACTATGAGTTTGTGTATTTTTCTGTAATTTCAGGTATTTTCTGGCTGAAATTGAGGGAGCTGAGCAAAAATCTGATTCAGGTTGAAAAAGGACTGTTGATGCTGTTGGATTCTGACCTCCCTGCACTCGAAATGGATTTTCTGGAGCTACAAAAGTCCAAATAGCACGCTCTCAATTGCATTGGAAAGTAGACATCCAGGGCTTTCCAGAAATATATAATAGTCCATACTTTGCTTAAGGATAAATGACATAAACTGGCGTTCAACGCCAGTTCCATGTTGCATTATGGCGTTAAACGCCAGAAACAGGTTACAAGTTGGAGTTAAACACCCAAAACAGATTACAACCTGGTTTTTAACTCCAGAAACAGCCTAGGCACGTGTAAAGCTCAAGTCTCAGCCCCAGCACACACCAAGTGGGCCCCAGAAGTGGATTTCTGCACTATCTATCATAGCTTATTCATTTTCTGTAAACCTAGGTTACTAGTTTAGTATTTAAACAACTTTTAGAGATTTATTTTGTACCTCATGACATTTTAGATCTGAATTTTGTACTCTTTGACGGCATGAGTCTCTAAACTCCATTGTTGGGGGTGAGGAGCTCTGCTGTGTCTCGATGAATTAATGCAATTATTTCTGTTTTCTATTCAAACACGCTTGTTTCTATCTAAGATGTTCATTCGCACTTCAATATGATGAATGTGATGATCCGTGACACTCATCACCATTCTCAATCTATAAATGCGTGCCTGACAACAACTCCCATTCTACCTTCGATTGAATGAGTATCTCTTGGATTCCTTAATCAGAATCTTCGTGGTATAAGCTAGAATTCATTGGCAGCATTCTTGAGAATCCGGAAAGTCTAAACCTTGTCTGTGGTATTTTGAGTAGGATTCAGGGATTGAATGACTGTGACGAGCTTCAAACTCACAAGGGTTGGGCGTAGTGACAGATGCAAAAGGATCAATGGATCCTATTCCAGCATGAGTGAGAACTGACAGATGATTAGCCGTGCGGTGACAGTGCACCTGGACCATTTTCACTGAGAGGACGGATGGTAGCCATTGACAACGGTGATCCACCAACACACAGCTTGGCATAGGAGGAACCTTACGTGCGTGAAGAAGAAGACAGGGGGAAA